>NC_056733.1:571685296-571792796 GCF_019279795.1 Protopterus annectens | reverse complement strand
GAATGTTTGTATGTGTGTGTGTGTGTGTGTGTGTGTGTGTGTGTGTGTGTGTGTGTGCGTGTGAATGTTTGTATATGTGTGTGTGTGTGTGTATGTGCACATGCGCACTTGTGAGTGTGTATGTGCGTGCATGTGAGTGTGTGTGTGTGTGTGTGTGTGTGTGTGTGTGTGTGTGTGTGTGTGTGTGTGTGTAAGCATGTGAGTGTGCCTGTGTGTACTGGTGTGAGTGTGTGTGTGTGTGTGTGTGTGTGTGTGTGTGTGTGTGTGTGTGTGTGTGTGTGTGTGTGTGCGTGTGTGTGTGTGTGTGTGCATGCATGTGAATGTGCATGTGTGTGCTTGTGTGTATGTGCATGGGTGTGCGTGTGTGTGTGTGTGTGTGTGTGTGCATATGCGTACATATCTTATAAAAGATTGCAGCGTATGCTGCATAAGATGTACAGTAAATAATCATGTTGATGAAAGTCTGCTATAAATAAAGTGTCCCTGCAGTCGGTGCTGATAAGAGCTTTAGGATCGTCATCATCCACTTAAGGTAAAGTACCATAAACAGAGTTAGATGGGAGCTCAGTTTAGTGTCTCACACAAAGGATGGCACCTCAGTAATGCATGCCACACTCTAATATCAGTATTGGAAAATTAATCCAATAAGATGGCACAGGAATAGAACCCACATCCTTATAATCTTTCAAGCATTAAAAGTAACTGATTATCCTGTGGAGCTACAGACAGTGCATCTTGCTCCATTTGTTTTTATTAAATTTACTACCTGGGAATTTTCATCCTAGGTTCATTCCATTTTCAGTGGAGTCCTGAGAAGAAAAGCTCCAACATATACAAGGCACAGTGTAATATATCATTGGTCAAGGGCATGCAGTAATAATTATTAAACAAATGTTAAATTGTAATTTTCACAACTGGTAAGTTAAAATAATAATAAAATATATACAAAATACAGCAAATACAATGGCCCAACTAAGCTAACAAATAAATGTTTGAATTACAATAGTTAAAACTAAGAGACTTGTCAAGTAACAAAACAGTGTTTCTTTTTTAGGATAGTTTAATTAGGCATTCATAGTAAGAAAATGAAATAAAGGCATGCCTAAGACCTGCTGTCATACAGCATATCAAGTTATATTACACATAACATTCTGATGTCTTTTGAAATGTTCTGTTAATGCACATTTAAATGCTCTGATGTAGAATAGTTTGTACCAAAGTTTGCATGTACAGAGTGGGTGGCATACATAGTCATATTAGGCTCACACCTTTTTATCAACACTTTTTATTATATCCTGATTGTCTGATTGGCTGATTTACTGATTGATTGCTTCAATGGTTGATTTTTTTTATTTATTTACCAGTATAGAGCAATGATCACAAATAACCAATTTCAGACTTAGCCTTGATGAAAAGATAAAGAGTTGAAAAACAATGGTGCAATAAAAAACAAATAACTGTAATAGTAATAATAATAATAATAATAATAATAATAATAATAATAATAATAATAATAATGTGGGTCACTTCAATAAAATAGAGGGATAAATGCCTGACTATAGCCCAGCTGACCTGGTTCGATTAGCAGCTCAGGTGACTGATCGAGGAGCAGGGAAGGGATGAGCATGCATATCCCAGGTGTAAGGGCACTCATTGGTATGCTCACTATGTGGAGGCATAGTCCAAGGAGCCATAATCAACAAGCATGGGGATCAGTGAAATGGAGTGATCTTTCCCAAGAGAAGCACAGACATGCTGAGACCCCAGGACACCCTAAGGATCCATAACTGGCTGGAGCAAACAGGTTGGAGAGTAGCTGTTAGACCCAGCATGAACTCTGAGTACAGCGGGGCTGGGTTGGTAATAATGAGATCTAGGGCGAACCAAAAATTAATAATAGTAATACAATTTGCAGCACAGAGCAAAGCAAATGACTGCAAATAAAGTCAGAGCCATGGCACAGAGGGCTAAAGCCCTAACTATGGCCCAAACAACCTGGTTTGATTAGCTGCTCAGGTGTTTAAAGTGCTCACAGGGAGGAATGGGCATGCCCGCCCCAGGAAAGATGGGCTGGTGAGTGGTCATTCCTTCTGATGATCCTTGGTGAAGGCCAGAGACATTGCTCAAAGCGGGCTTGTTCCAGTAAGGGAAAGGGTGATGGACCTGGTTGAGCTGCTGAGAAGGTGGGGTGATACGCTGCATGTCCCAACTGCATGACCATACAACTGCACAAAGGGAGGGAGTATTCAGTAGGTCATTAATAGAACCCTCCCACAACTGAAGTTAAACAGTTAGCCAGCAACATCACCACTACAACCCCCCCACAGATGCTGGCATATTGGAGTATGTCTGGGGGCATAAGAAGAGACTGGCAGACCAAGTGGTGGATGTGGTGCATGAGGGTAGACACTGTATGGATAATGCATGAGAATAAAAGAGCTCCAAAAAACTGCAAATAAACTCTGAGTACAATATTCACTGGTTACACAAAGTAATCAAAATGCTATTTAAATTAGCAGTAGGAGCTATGTGAGAGAAAAAAGTGAAAAAAAGGAGACAAAAAGGGCTATCTATAGCATGTACAAGGTTTGCATGATCAAGAACAGAGGTATTACCATGGTGAAGTCTCAAATATATAATGCTGATTTACTGATTTGTTTTATTATATGACTGTGGGTGGTATTTGCATTAGAGTAAGACTGGTATCCAATGAATCTGCATGCCATGCCCATGTAAGTTGAGAAAGATTATTGCATAATTGTGTAACTCCACATAAAATGCAGTCTTGGTCTTGCCCCATTGTGTAAGCATAGTGCTCAATGTATGGACTACATATGCAGATCCATCCCCTTACAACTGTACACAATTCAAGAAGAGAGTCCCATTGGCGTACCAACTAGTCTTAATAGGGTAACTTATGGGACAGTAGCCACATACCTACAATAGTACTGTGTGGTTCTGTGTTCCACCTACCCTGCTAATATGTTACTCTGCATACAGTGTTGATTTATATGCTGGTACAGTAAAACACAGACTATGTTGCACAGCAGGAAAATCCCTACCAATAGTGGAGTTCCCTGTGGTGCAGGCAAACTACTGCACTACCTTATCTCACCCTCCCGGTCATTTTGGTGACCTCTGATTCACCCTAATGCTTAATGAATGCAATTGCTTTATGAATTGCAGTCAAGCATTATGGGAGACCATAGTACAGAAGAGTGTAAGGCTTCCTGGAAGCGCAGAATTAGGTGCATTTAGTATGCCCCAAAAAAGTCTAATGGCTACCATAAAGATGGGGTCTTAAACCGTACTACTGGTATCCAACAGATTAAAGCAAAATAGTGCAAGCAAATATGATTCTGCAACCAGTTCTCCAGATGTAACCTGCTCCCATAAGCATAAAGGGAATAAGCACTGTTATCTTGTGCATGGACATTCAACATTCACACCCAGAATAGGAATCCATACTGATCACTTTCAGAGCTGAGTCTTTGGCCTAGCACACCAGGCCAGTTTCTCACCACTCTTTTTGTGAACCATAATATCCTCCTCTGCTCTTGTCTCAGCAACTGCTTTGCAAACAAACACACACACACACACACACACACACACACACACACACACACACACACACACACACACACACACACACACACACATTCCCAGAGAAGGCTGGTGGAATCCTGCAATTCCCCACAGCTTTCTTCCTGGCATGGTAGCACTGTCACAGCATTCTAGGTATGTCTGGAGACTAAACACACCAGTTTCCTGATCACTCTTGATTTACCCAAATATAAATTATAAAAATGTATTTCTCAGTCTGGTAGTATGTTCAGACAATCTGCCGACCTGGAGATGAAGATCACAGCTTTTCTAGTCTACAGTACTAAATAATGATAATACCCTCTTCTGAGAAAATAAATAGCAATAATATATAAACAGTTAATGAATACCAGCCATGCCATTTTAAAAGTAAATAAATAAAGCTTTACCTAACAAATAAAGACAGTGCTGATAAGCCTTAAATATGCAGAGGTAACGACAATACATAGAGAATATAAAAAACAGTTAGTTATAGAGGACAGACTTTTTAAAGAATCTGATCTACAGCTAAATAAATAATCCAGCTGTCTCTTACTGATGAAATACTAGTCCTAATTATTCTAAATTTATAAAGTATTATACAAGGCAGAAAAACAAACCTTCAGCAATGTGTCACCAAGATCTCTCCCCAAGCAAAGACTAACTGGCTTTACACTGGTTTAAGTTCCAGAGTTATACATCACAGCTCATCATTCTGTTCCCCCAGAAAAAATAATCTGGTAACACTACATCAGATTACACTAGTTATTTCCCACACAATGGAAGAAAGATTAATTTACAATAAGCAAATCTCACATACATCTACTAACTGTGTGTGTACTAATGACTGTTTGCTTTCAGAGTTCTGGTTAGCTACCTTTTGAAATGCATTCCATTTCCATTTTATGGCATTTTTCCTGACACAGTAGAAACAAGAAATTATATTTTTTCACTTCAGTTACAAGATTCATACATTTTGTTTTCTTTTTTTTTTTCAAAGAGGGAGGGTACAAGGTTACACACATTTTTATATCGCAGGAATATCACATATTGCACACATTTCAGAGTTTAGAGAGCATAAATATAGCTTTACATATATGCCAACATTCTGAAATATGAAAGAAAAAATTCATCACATTTTTAAATTAGTTTTTCCTACCACAACAGTAATACAGGACTGGATTACGATTCATGTCTATGAATCAAGGTAGTCATGTATGAATGATGGCATGCCCCAGCCACATACTAAATACAGTGCACACATATCTATGTACTATGTTTATGAATGTTAGGGCTTGGTTCCCGATGTATTGTCTTGTTGAATGGCTATTGTTTAGCATTGACGGTATGGCTGTAAGATGTGTAGGATTCACAACAGTCATTTAATTACGCAGCTAGTTTTTGCACATTAATTGTCCTCCCTTTTCTGTGGCTGAGTTACTTTAGAGTTAATATATATAATTAGCAGGGGATGCAGGTGTGCTGTCCCCACCTGGAAGGCACATGGAAGCGTGACCCCTACATAAACATATGTTTTAGCACTTGTTTTGTTTTTATAGATTTAACTTCCCATTTCATTATCTTTCTTTTTACAGGTTTAATGGCTTTCCATTGATAAGTGAGTAGAGCCGTCATTCAGTATACAAGGATATTCTTACGTTTACAAGGTTGATAAGTAATTTATTTTGAGTTACAGGTTAGTAAGCAGTCCTACAACATGATGAGAACCCATCATACCTATTTGTAGATTCATAAAAGGCGATAAAGAAGCCCATACTGTGTGTGATTTGTGCTAGGTTAGATATATAAAATAGTGTATGAGCAAATTCAAGTTGTGTTGAGGACACCTGCTAGTTCAGTTTTATCCACTTAGGCTAATAAATCATTTGGAGTAATAAGACCTTTTGTTGATGTCAAGCAGTAAACCTACATATCCTGTGTAACATTTCAGCCTCTTGAGTGTATTAAATATAGTATAAAGGTATTATACAAGCATTAATTTGTAACATTCTTTAATGAAAAAAGGTATGTTTTTTTTAAAGTGTTAGGCTTGAGGATTTTTGCAGTGGTTCCCCCAAGCAGTCAACCAATCATAGAGACTACTTGAGTGTAAAAGAGAGCATCCTGGAAGACTGAACTCAATGGACTAGTTACTCCTGAAGGGGGCAGTATATTATCCTGAAAGTGAGACCTGGGAGCATGGACTGAAACAGGACTCAACTGGGGCTAGTATGTGGAATTAATTGTGGACTGTTCTTAATCTTAGGAGATGAGAATAAGGCTTAGGAGAAAGGCTTTAAAGCCTGAGAAATAACTGTTTCAATGCTTTTTTTTTAGTTGATTGAGTGACCTAGAGAAGAGGCCTATAGAGACAGTCCAGCAAATGCAAATTCAAAGCCGATAGCCTTGGTGCATTCTACTGGAGTACCCAGGATGAAAGATGGGCCTAGGAGAGGGGCCTACCCGTATCCTGAGAGAACTGTTATGGACTGGTGACCTTCATGGGCTCATCAATTTTAAAAGGTACTGCTTTTCTTTTGATAAGACAAGCAGGCCACTATTTTAATTTAATGAAGTAAAACTGTTGCTACAGTCTATAGCAAGCCTATATGGAGCACTACAGTACTCATGTTTCTCTTAAATCTTATAGACTGTAGAAACTGCTTGCTACATTTTGACCCTGCCTGCATGAAGCACTACAGTGCTCAATATTTTTCTTAAGCTGTAGCAAACTGTTAGCTACAATGCAGTAAGCAGTTGCAACAGTTTAGACCACACAGAGTGAAATAGCACTCAGGTTTTACCACAAATGCAATACACACTTTTAAAAGCCGGTATATTGAATTAGAGATTGGGATTAATTGATCACACCCCCATCACTTTGCACCCAGGGAAGTTGCCTCTTTCATCCTGTCCTAGCTATGCTACTGTTTCAGATGAAGTTACTCCTAAGGACTATGATAAAACCACAACTAATTGAATTAGCCCTGTGTGACTGTGTAACAACCAATCTACTGATGTATACCGCATAGTTCAGAAGGAAGGGAATTGAAAGCTTTGTTGGACTGTGAAAGCATTAACTCCCTTTTCATGCTATGTTATGTCACAGTTTTAAAGCTTCAAAACTAAGGACATTGATATACCACCTGCAGACTGATGTATTCATGGAAAGATTTCATAAAACACTGAAATCCATGTTGGGGAGAGCCACAGATTTATATGGGAAAAACTGGAACCAACTACTCCCTACCTACTGTTTGCAGTTTGAGAAGTATCCTCAGCATCAGCTGGTTTACCTCATTTGAGCTTCTGCATAGCAGGTTTCCCAAATGGCTCTTTGACATTGCCAAGTAAACTTTGGAAGAGGAAGAGACACAATATAAAAATTGAATAAAGCTAGTAATGGCCACAGTAAGAGAGCATATTCAGATATCCCAGGAGATGCAACAAAGGGTCTATTATAATACCTGACTTAGAAAATTTAAGTCTGGAGACAAGGGACTAGTATTAGTACCTTGTACAGCAAATATATTTCTGATTGAATGTCGGGGACCACTTTAGGTAACAGGGAGCATTACTGTGGTGGATTATAAAGTTAGGCAGCCAGGAAAAAGAAAAGCAGAAAAAAATTGCCACATTAATATACTGAAGCAATGGAAGGAGGCAGAAATTAATACAGGGGATTTACAGGCTTAAGTTCCTGTGGACAAAGAAAAAAACAGGGATCTACTACCTGATATCTGAATAGAAGTATACTTGTCAAAAGTACAGAAAAAGGCAGTATTAGAATTTCTGACAAGAAATAAGGAAATATTGCATTGGGAACAAATAATTAGAGAGGGAAATGTAATAGAATGGGAAGAGGCCAAGAATATATTTAGACTACAGGCTGGAGATTTCCTTCACTGTATCAGAGTATAGGCAAAGAAAAAGGAATAGGGGGGTCCTAACTGAAAGAGCAGCACTGGTAGAGGTTTTAGTAAAATCATAAAAATAAGCTGCTGTTAAAAAGGGATAATTAGTAGGGCATATAAAATATTGCATGATAATTATAGGAATCAATCAGAGAAGGTTAGAAAGGATTGAGAAGATAAATTGCATAAGCAATTCACAAAGAAACAGTGGGAGGATATATGTTGTTGTTTGTCTTTTCGGCTTTTCCCGGTTAGGGGTCGCCACAGTGGAACTCCGGTCCATTAATGATTGGCAGTAGATTTTTATGGTGCTGAGTTGCCAGCCCAATGCCCAACTTTCATCAAAGGCATGCCCATTCATGCATGTCTTTCAAACACCACTCGACCACGGGGAGGACATGCAGACTCCACACAGAAGGCACTCCAGCAGGGAATTGAGCAGGAGAACCTCTTGCTGTGAGGCAAAAACGCGACCGCTGCACCATCGTGACTCCCAAATATACAACAAAGTCTAGAAGATTTAGGATCTTTTCTTGGAAGTGTTTACATAGGTATTATTATACCCCAAGTGGACTCCAAATAATTTTTCCTCAAGTAAACAGCAAATGTTGGAGGTGTAATAGACAAGAAAAAACATAATTGGGAACATATCTTTGGGAGAGTAATGAGTTGACAGACATTAAAAATTCCCTGCAGACTACTCAGTCAGAAATACCAGGTGAGCAAATTGGTGTAACTAAGGATAATTATTTATTTATGTATTTATTTATTTATTGATATATATATATATATATATATATATATATATTTTTTTTTTTTTTTTTGGTGCTGTGATACAGAGTCGGAATTGACTAGACATAGTAAGGCTTTGCAGAGTTTAATTCTGGTGGCTGCCAAAAATGCAATTACTAGGAAATGGAAATCAAAGTCTAAACCAACTGTACTAGAAGTAGCGAATATAGTAACAGAGATAAAAGAACTAGAAGCGGGATATTTAGAAAAGAGTAGAAGCAAATTATATAGAAAAGAATGGGAATTGTTGGAACAATTCATGCAGAATAATGTTTTGGAAGAGGAATGAAGTTTAAGGGAAGACAAGAACAGAATGAGCTACCTAATGTTCTGATTAGAAGATTATATGTGACGTACAATATTTACAACTGCAAATATGTCAATATGGTTTGTTTTCATTTATATAAATGTATGATTGCTTATGCCATAAGAGATAATTCAATAAAGATGCTTTTTCTTTATAAAAAATAAGGAAGTCTTTAAAGAAGGAAACAGAAAGAAGTGTTTTCAGAGATATTGGAGAACAAAACAGATATAACATAACACAGAGGCAACACTTGGAATACAAGTTAAAACGAGACCTTATAGTATATAAAGAAGTTAGAAACATGCTTAAATTGGGTGAGATTCAGGGAACACAGACTGAAGCACTCCAGTACAGAGGTCTGATGAAAACATCAGATTTTTTAAAAAACATAGGAAAATAATTATATTTCAAAAATTGATAATTATCTCATGTCCATAATTGGTGAGTTGATGGAGAACTTAGGTAAAGCTAGATACTTGACAACATGGGATCTGACAAAAGGATATTGACCAATACCACTTGTCCCCCAGGGGCTGTTGTAACCCCTAACAGTCTGTTCTGATACATAGTCTTACAATCTGGCTTACAAGGAAACCCAGCTACCTGTCAGAGGCTGATGGATAAAACACTGAAGCCTCACTCCTGCTGCACTACTGCTACATACTGAAATGATATGGCCATCCAGTCACTCAGAAGGCTGGGAGCCTTATTTACCTAAGGTTAAGTCACTTCACAGGTTCATAGGTCCCTGGGTATATACTACACTAACAGCCACCAGGACTTTTACAAGTCTAGCTGCACAAACCAACTTAATTCTGTTCCCATGTAACATAGACATCTATTTGGAGGGGTATGTTAGTTAGGAGGTTACTAAAGGCTTAGCAGGATGCATGTTAGTTAGAGAATATTTACTGTTTCTTTCTATCAGAGACATGGGGGCCAGTACTGGAATCCAAGAGGAAGCAGGCTGGCAGGCAAGCTTGCCTGCAGATGCTAATGGCAGTAAACTGGATATGGTTAAGGCGAAGTACTTCATGTAAATTTTTAGAGAAGAGTGAAGGCAAATCCACAAATAGAAATAATGGACACCATAAAACGTGCCTGTCCCCACTGTGAAGAGACAGATGGAGGCTTTCATTTGGCTACCTGCATAATATAGGAAGCTTGAACCTAATTTTGCAATCATTACCTTCCCTTTGACAGACCTTGCAAAGGGGATAGGTCCTGTTAAAGTACAATGTCCCCCTTGAGACAGACAGACAGACAGAGGTTTTAATGAGCTAAAAAGAATCGTGTGCTCTGAACCTGTTTGGTAACCCCGATTTTCTAACGAATTAGCAGTAGATTTGGGAGCAGTGACATCACAAGATATTCAAGGGGAGGACCATCCTGAGTGCTAAGTCAATAGGAAGCCAGGTGATAACAGAAAGAATATACTCTGCTATCGAAAGAGAATATCTAGCAATAACCTCTATGCCTTGAAATACTGTTGTTAGGTAGGCTACTCAATTTGGTAAAAGATATACCCCCTACACAATGGATAAATGGGCAAACAGATGGTAATACAAAGTCATGCCAGTGGGTACTATATCTCCAGCCCTTTCAGTTTGCTATGAGCAACATACTCAGCTTAACAGAAACCTGCAGTCTATCATGAGAGGTCCAAAATCCTGGTTTTGATCAGGAGGGGTATTTGTAACATTCTGAGCATATTGAGTATATTAAATATTATGTAAATAGTTGTAAGCATGAATTTTAAACATGTTTGATGAAAATGTCTGTTTCCTTAATTGTGTGGAGTATGAGAATTTTCTTGCAGTATTTCACACAGCAATCAACCATTCTTACATACTCTACATGAGTACAAAAAGAGAGCAGCCTGGAGCTGAAGTCAGTGAGTTAGTGCCTCACTGGTGCGACAGTGTATTGTGCTGAAAGGAATACCGGGAAGCATGGACTGAGAGAGGGCCCGTTCTAGGATAGCCTGAAGAATTCATCGTGGACTGCGCTTAATTTTTAGAGCAGAGAGTGAAGCCAAGGACAAAGGCCTAAACCCTAACTATCCCTATTCTCAATTATTATAGAGCTGAGAGTGTAGCATAGAGGAAAGGTTTATAGATGGGGACAGTCCTGACATTCAAGGTCTAAAACCTACATGAGCTGAGAGATGGGACTAGGAGCATGTCTTGCAACTTCTTTGCTCAAGATTTGTGGACAAAGCCAAAATATAAAGGGGAGAGGACATAAGCCAAAATCTGGCATCATTTTTTAAATATTAGTCTGATTCACTTAAAAGGGTAAAAATGGCAACAGAAAAAGGTAAAACAACTTAAAAACAACAGCCTTTGCATCTATTTAACATGATTTTCTGAACAACAAGAAATATGAAGCTCTAATGTCTGGCATTATTGACTGACTGTACTCCTTAGTGATTTACAAGGAACAAATTGACAGGGGACAGGGGAAAATCTATGAGACAATAAGAGTAAAGCTGGGAGATTCTAAAAGATTCTTGACCATTAGGAAATATGCCTAGGATGGAGGGATGGATTCCAACCTGTATCCTGAGAAAACATTTATTAACTGGTAAATATTATGGAATGCTTTATTTTAAAGTCTACTTTTTTGTGTGCGTGCTTTTGTAAAGACAATTGAGCCACTGTTTTAATTTAATGAATAATAAATGTGAGTTTTGTGTTATGTCCTGCCTCCAGTATCTTCATAAATCTTACACCTGTTATACCTTTCCTGAAGTTTATGTAGTAAAGCTGGCTGCGAGTTTGTAAATAAGAATCTCAAGTCTTAAACTGCAAGAAGAAAGCACATTCGCACTGTGGATTATCTTGCATTTGCTATATGAAATGTAAACTCTGTATGAATGATTTATTTTCTATCTAGTTTGTCAGAACAGAGTTGACATGTATGTCAAAATGAGGTTGTTTGTTTTTTTTTTTTTGGGGGGGGTTGACTCATATCTAGTTGCTTAGCAGGTATGATTCTAGTACAACTAGGTCATGAGAAAGCCCTTTAGTTGACAATTAAGAGATGAATTATTTAATGTGTTTGCTAACAAAATGCTAACTTTTGTTTTGCCAGTGTTAAGATGCAGTTGTACAGGCTAGGCTAGTTTTGAATTCAAATTGATTATATTCCTTAATTTCCTAAGCACTTCACAAAAAACACAATTTAAGCACTCTTTTATAAACAATGGATGTTAATACCAATATTTACTAAATTAAAATGGATTTTCAAAAAAAAGCTCACTTAGAAACATGATTACATAAAAGGATATAACAACAAATATCAATCAGCAAGCAGCAAAATAATGTCCCAGCATGACCATCAAGCACATAATTACTGCAATTAAAACAAGATCCTTTCATGTCTTTAAATGTTGTAGAAGCAAGCCAGTTCTGAGCAGCCCAAACAGAAAGGGCTCCATACTTAGCCACCAACAACTTAAAAATAAACTTGAGC
Organism: Protopterus annectens; assembly: GCF_019279795.1. NCBI lineage: Eukaryota > Metazoa > Chordata > Ceratodontiformes > Protopteridae > Protopterus > Protopterus annectens. Next base: position 571,780,724 of record NC_056733.1, on the reverse strand, counting down.
AGTATCCCAAAATTCAAACAGGAAACATATTAAAAATCCTGCGGACAAAGTTTAAAATGTAATTTCTGCAAAACATGTCTACTCTGTTAAGTTCCACTAAGTTTCATATGCTGCTACTGAACAAAACTAGGTGTTAACCATAGGAGATCCCATCAGACTTCATGACAAAAACCTTCCTGGGAATTCTAAATGCAGAAAACAGCAGAAACACCAAATAAAAACCATCAGAATACATCTTCATTCTGGCAACATGTTCTCAATAGACGACCAGTGATTAGGCACACTACCTAACAATAGCAACATCAGTGAGAATCCACCTTCCAAAGGAACTATTTGTGCAAATCTTAGTTAAATTGAAATAAAGCATGTCAAAGTGCTCCATGGTCTGGCAGCCACCTGTCACCATTGTCAGAAGCCTTATTATATCAGTGGTAGTATTCAAACTATGGTGTAATCATTAACTAGAAATCTGGGTGTTGCGGCAAGGAGAAGAGAATTCAGAATCTCAAATAAAACTGTAGCCAGTAGTTCAGTTATGTAGACATCAGCCTGAGACAGGATACATTTTCAACAAATTCTTTTTTAAAAATCAAGAAAAGCAATAGTATCAGTCTTACTGTACATGTACCTGTCTGTCTCTTATTGGTGCATTATGACTAGGATGCACACTGTGTGTGTGTGTGTGTGTGTGTGTGTGTGTGTGTGTGTGTGTGTGTGTGTGTGTGTGTGTGTGTTTGTCTATATCTGTCTGTCCAACTATTTGTATGCATATGTGTGAGTGACGATCACACATTTCTATCTATGAAGAATATAATGTGACTCTAGCAAACTCCTGCAGTTACATCTCACTTGAGAGTTGTAATACCTACTGTAAATCTGGAGGAAATAAACTAAATAAGAGTGATTTCAGACATTACTGAGATATAACTTACAGATTAGGATGCAAATGGAATGCTGGTCAACACTAATTAAAAGGGAAACAGAAAACTCAATGAAATTATATTAGTCAAAATGCGAAGAGCATTGGCGTAACAACGCCAAATACACTATGTGCATTTCTGGAACCTGTAAAACAGGAAATGTGTTAAGAAAATAAATCCATGAACAAGCCAGCATGGTGAAAACAGAAGGTATAGAGTCTGACTACACTTTCCTAGTGACCTGAGGGAATAAGCAAAACAATTCTCATCATTCATAAAATACCACCATTATCGCTGGAAAGCACATATTATATTTGGTGAGTAAAGTATCACTACATTACATGTATTCATATGTGTGGAGATGGTGGGTAACTAAAACAAAGTACTTCCAGAAGCACTTACAAAGCAAACAGTGACACGGGTTAACAATCACCATGAGCAGAGTAAAGGACAGGATAAAAGAAGGAACAGATACGTCTTAATACCTAAGAGCTTAAAAAAAGAGACTGCATGATTTACAAGGTTGTCCTCAACTGGTGTCTTTACATGTCTGTATTTTATTATAACAGTTTCACTCAATGCTGCAATGTGATTATGATATGAAAAGAAGCTGAAGTATCTGACCATTGTTGGTGTGTGTTCAACTTCCATGAGTAAAAAGCATTTATTTTCACATAATCAATCTATTTATTCATTCATTCATTTACTTATTTATATTTAGGGTATCTAGGTACCTACTAGACTAGGGCAGCCATGGTGGTGCAGCGGTTAGCATTGCTGCCTCACAGCAAGATGTTCTCCAGTTCAATTCTCAGCTGGAGTGCCTTCTGTGCGAAGTCTGCATGTCCTCCCTGTGGTCGTGTGGGTTCCCTCCGGGTGCTCCAGTTTCCTCCCAAAGACATGCAATAGGTGAATTGGACACTCTAAATTGGCCCTAGGTGTGAGTGTGTGTGTGTGCCTTCTGTGGAAGGTTGGGTGCTGGAATGGCAACTCGACAATGTAAAACTTCACTGCCAGTCATGAGCATACAGATGATCCACTGTGGTGACCCCTAACCGGGAAAAGCCAGAAGAAAAAGGTACCTCCTAGACTGCCAGATACCCTTTTCACAAGGAAGGTCCAGGAAGGAGGTACATTCAGTAGAATACAGACTGTATCATGTACAATGCAGACTATAATTACAAAAGGTGATAAAATCAAGGCAGAGAGTAAAACAACAGATTAATAAAGTGGTGTGATTAAAGTGCAGAGCAAGAAGACATTCATCAAAACTGACATATCAGCCAAACTGACAAATTCAGCAGGCCAATCTGAATTAGTGTTTTTCTGTATTTCAGAATGTCAGCTGCATTGAATAAGAGAAGACGGAGGGAGGTGGAGGATCTGTGAGGGAATGACATAACTGTAAGTACTGGGATGCTAATTCCAGCTAGATTTTGAGTTGCAAGAGGGGTCAGAGAGAGATGAATAGAAAAAGTGAATAAGAAGGTGATTCAGAAGCTAAATCTTATTTGTCAACTGTATGAACAGAAAAGACTTTACTTCATTTTTTTGCATATATGGATATTACTGTAGAATCAAATAAACTGACAAAAATAGTTTGAAACAAGTCGGTTTGGACTCCTTAGTCCATTAATCAGATAGTGAAATTTCCATATGTAACCTGGAGTCATCTGTTCTATAATGTCCAGAAAAGTTTCTGTTATCATAAAATGTTTAGCTTAATGTTGCTTAAGATATTGCCTCCACTATATGTAAACTAAAATGCATCTCTGCTGTCTTACAGTTATGTACATTATTAATGTCTGACTTCTAAATATATGTAGAATTTGGGGTGCAGTGCTTGATGTCCTTAGCTGTATAGAAACTTTCCTTAAATCCATCAAGCTGCAGTGATAAAAACTGCTGAAACCCAAATCCATGCTGAAGTATTTAACTTGTTTCCTTTGAAGTTGCCTTCCTGATGTGCTGATGTCAGCAACCCCTGACTCCTGTGCTGTTTAATCAACAGCCAGTTTCATTTTAACACATTTTCCATATCAATGCATTAAGTGGAGGTGTCAGAAACAGTATCCAAGCACTTCCTGAGCTTTGCCTTTACTCTTCTGTTAGCTATCAGATTGATATCCATTCCCAGACATTTTTTGAACTGTACATTGCACTTCTGTTTAGTGTCTTCCCTACTAATGAGAGAGCATTAGTTAATCTTCCCTCAAATTCATACAACAGAAACATGATTTTTTTCCTTTTCTTAGCAGCTTGCCAAAATGATGAGTAGCTGAAAAAATAATAAAACGATTCATGTATTTCTTAAAACTTTAGTTAAAATTAGAATTAGTTTATCAGACATTTACCCATAAGAAAATGATATCACTGCTGTCAGATTTATATTACAGCCATGTAAGTTCACATGCCTCCCCCTTTGTGCCTTTTTTTAGGCGATGTCCCACAGACAAATCTCCCAACATAAAAGATCTGTCAAAAAACAAATTGAAGGTCATGCTGCTTAACGCTAGAAGCCTTAACCTGAAAATGTACTTATTGGAAGCTCTCCTAGCACTGGAAGATGCTGACATCTGTGCGGTCACAGAAACTTGGTTCAATGCTGCAGAGATCACCCCTGCCTTACCAGGCTATACCTCATTCCACACATTCTGAAACCAAAATGAGGTCGGGAAGACTAAGGGTGGTGGAGTTTCTATTTTCATTAAAGACAAGCACACCTCCAGACTGGTTTGTCAGCATAATGCAGGTTGTTGTCAGTTTTTGAGAAGTTTTTTTGCCTGGTTATGGCTGGGCGGGGGAGGGGGTGGGGTTGGAGGGGATAGACAATTAGCAATTAGCAATTGACAGTTAGCAAGACACCATTCCAAATTATAGCCAGCTATAGACCCCCCCCCTCCATGACTCAGGACATGCACTCCTCCTACTTGGACCTACTTGAGTCCATCAAGGTACCCCCTAACACCCTGATCCTTGGTGACTTCAACTACCCCACATAAACTCCGTGAACTATTCTTGCTCTAATGCACTCACCTGACAATTCCTTGACTTCATCAGTTATAAAGAACTAGACCAGCTTGTCTCATCCCCCACAAGGAGAGATAGCATTCTGGACTTGGTTCTCACCAATATGGGTGACCTCTGCACCACCCCATGGCTGCACCACCCCCATAGTAAGTTTTTCCTGGGTGAGAGCAGACCATCAATCTGTCTCATTTGAAGTGTCTATCCCCTCCAACCCCCTCCCCGCCCAGCCATAACCAGGCAAAAAAACTTCTCAAAAACTGACTACAACCTTTTAAGGGAGAGTATCAGCAGCTTCACACCACCGTCCCCCTCAGAGGATGCAGACAAATATGCTGAACAGTACGCCAATGCAGTATACAAGCACATGTACAACTGCATGGACTCAGCCATACCCAACAGAACTAAAACCTACTCCTCAAGGAAACACAAACCTATGTGGTGGACATCCTCTGTCAACAGGCTTTACAACAAAAGGAAGAAACTGTTGTCCAGGGGTAAAAAGGCACAAACTCCCAATTGGAAAATCTCCCTTCTTAGCCTCAACAAGCAAATTAGATCACTAGTGAAAACCTCCAAAGCCAATTATGAATTGAAACTAGCCTCCAAAACAAAGGCTAAACATAAAGCCTTTTTCAGTTACATCAGAAACCTCCATAGCAAAGCCCAGGTTTGTTCCGAACTAGTTCTTAATGGTACTGTCCTGTCCTGACAACTTAGCCAACCTGCTAGCAGATAGGTTCAGTGCAAACTTCACCCCCTCTGCCCCCCCCCAAGGCCCATTTGACATCCCTGATACTTGCCCTGCACCTCACATCTCCATAGATCAAGTGTTAAAGGCCCTATCCAAGGCAAAGAACACAGCTTCCATGGTACCTGATGGCATCCCAGGCTGTATTCTGCAACATCTCAAGCAAGAACTAGCCCCGCCAACGAGTACCCTATTCAACCATAGCCTAGGTACAGGTTTCATTCCAGCAGAATGGAGAACTTTCATTGTCATCCCTTTGCGCAAAGGTGGTGACACTACTGACCCTGGAAACTATCACCCCCTTAGCTTGACAAGTCTGATCTGTAAGGCCATGGAGTGTATTATTACTATGGACCTCATAAACAAGGACACAGACAATCTCAAAGCACTGTACCCCATCCAATTTCTATTTGTCAAGGGCAGATCTTGCCTGTTGAACCTGTTTGAAGTTTTTGAAACTGTCACCAAGGCACTGGATGAGGGGAAAGTCAGTGCATACAGCATACCTTGACTTGGTCAAAGCCTTTGACACAATCCTGCACTCGGGCATCATCAAAAAACTAACAGAACTTGGCATAAATCCCTGTCTCATCAGGTGGGTGGCCAACTGGCTGGTTGATAGGACCCACAAGGTCAAAATATGTGCCACTACCTCCGATAGCAGACCTGTCACTAGTGGTGTCCCCCAGGGATCTGTCCTGGGACCCCTACTGTTTGGCATCTACTTCTCAGAGGTCCAGGCAAAGACAAAGGCCTGTGGCTGAACAAGTTTGTGGATGACTGTAAGTTGGGTGCTGTCATTGACTCCCCAAATGATGTTAACATACTTCAAGAGGGTCTCACAGCAACAAATGACTGGTGTCAAAGTTATGGCCTTAAGTTAAATAAAAAAAAATGTATTATTATACCATTTGGCAAACACATGCCCCCTACTGATTACCACATTAGCGGCAACCCCTTAAGCACACAACCTGTGGTGAGAGACCTGGGAACACAAGTTGACAACAATCTCATATTTGACCATCATGTAGTAGTTGTGGTCAGAAAAGCCTTTTACTTGGTTCATCTCATAAGTAAAGTGATTGCATCCAGAAAAAAATGAGGTCATCACCTCTCTGTACTCCTCATTCATTAGGACAATAATTGAGTACAATGCCCTGTTTGGTATGTACCTCTCCAAACACCTGCACCAACTGAAAAGGCCACAGAAATACCTCACTAAGAAAATCCATGGCCTCCAACACCTTTCCTATGTGGACAGGCTCAGATCACTATCACTCTACTCTGTATCGTACATATAGCTCAGAGATGATCTGTGTCTTGCCTACAAGGCAATGTCAGACCCTGCTCTACTAGAGTAATAATGTCTAAACTCCTCATGTAGTACCCGATTGAAAGGCTTAAATCTAATATGTGACATTAACAAAACCTGCGAGAGAGACAGGTTTGTCTCCAAGAGGCTGCCCCATCTCTGGAATAAACTTCCCATACACATCAAACAACATATGTCTCTGACCCCCTTAAAGTGCAACCTTAATGAGTGGATGGGCAACCACAAATTTGTCCCAGGGGTTCCACCTGTGCCCCTCATTGACAGGGGTGACAGGTGCTGATTGAGGTTTCATTTTTGGGGATAAATTCTTGGCTAGACTTGTAAGGGCTCCAGAGCCATTAGCCTAGTAATCTCCTATGATCCTAGGTTCATGGGTTCATATGTTAGTACTAGGCTAACCGCCCTTGAGGGCCATTTTAAGCTAAGCCAATTACCCTATGTGAGAATCAAACCCTGTACCTTGTGTCTATAAGGTAATCACCTTAACCAAATGCTACTAAAATGTTTACATTGCTGCCAACTATGTTTTAATTATTATAGCACTTGTTTGCTTTCAGACTTCATTTTAAGGTATTAGTGCTAACTCACGTGAAGGCCTGGTTTCATAGAATATTAAAAACTCATCTTTTTTATGTGTTTTTCTTGCAGGCATTGTGATATTCAAACAATGAAATCAAATATTATAAATCCTGTTCCATTAAAAGTTGCAGCAGTCTCTTCTTTTATTACTCCAGGAAGAGCCAAGCTCTAAGCTGCACTGAAGCTGTAACAGTGTTGAGTAAGGGGTACACTGGGTGGGACACAGCTGACTCTGCAATTCAGTTATGCTATTCACCATGACAATAAAATAGCACCAAACCCAAATGGAAAAAAGTGACTACGATATACATAACATCACCATTAAGGGTAGATATTTAGTATAAATGTAAACAAAATAAAATGTCATGTAACCAAGAATATAGCTTATTTCCATAGACCATTCTAGACACATAAACTCATACATATCTGCATTTACCTAGTAATGACATTCATTTCTGAACCCACTTGTAGTTATACACAAACTTGTATAGTTACTATTGAATAATTGTTTCTTCTGTTCTCTTTTTAAGAGCCTATAAAGTAGTCGGAAGGATTGTTGCTTAAATAAGGAATGCAATAGTTCAGCAAATTCTTGACTGCTTTTGTTATCCCTTTATCAAGACTGTCAGATTAAGGACATACTTTCAGAACTTATTGTAAACCTCCATCATAACATTGCTTCTAGTTAAAGCTCATGCATGTTGCTTACATGGGGAACACATATATCTGCAAGTCATTTCCTGCTTTCCATAACAGATTGCATTAATGATGTATTCATTTTAGTGTTTCTCTGTTTGAAATGTAGCTTCCTTTGACAATGCTCCATAGTAAATTAGGCATCTTTAGTTTCACTCGAAAACTTGTTTTGATTATTTACTTTTCTATCTTCTTGTCATCAAATCTTCATTACCAAAATAAATAAAAAGGTTACAAAATAGGTCTTTCCTTCCTTCTACAGAAATTACACAAAATTGTCTAATCAAATGATATTTTCATCAGAAGGAAATCAGTTCACCTAAAATGTTGTCTCGTGTGTTTATTTAATTTTACAATGGACATTCTGTGACTGTTGCTAACTCAGCATAGTGCTTTGTATTATAAACCTCATTATAGGTTCATAGATTAGTACTAAGCTAACTGCCCTTGCGAGCCATTTTAAGCCTAGCCAGTTATCCCTTGTGAGACTCAAACCCCACACCTTGTGTTTGTAAGGCAAACACCTTAACCATTAGGCCACCCTCCCAACCCAATTATACTGGATGATCTTGTATTAAAACTGATGAAAGATTCATGACAGTTTGCTGAAACATAATTTTTCTTTGAGCTGTCTCAGTGAACAGTTTTCTGACCTGAAAAAAAGAAAAAAACAATAAGCAAACTGAAATCAAAGTGCTAATAGTGTTCCTTTCTTCCACTCCTCCAAGTGTATTATTAATGAATCTGAGGTCACAATGTGCCAAAGACCAGGTTAATCAACACCCATGCCAGTATGCCCAGATGTACCAACATACAGCAATGTGAATGTAATCATCAACTGAGAAACCCCCCCGTCACCTCCTTGAATAGACACTGACCCTAAGAATAGATAGAGAATTCTGAATTTTCAAAAGTATCATGTGAACCAGCTACAGACCTTCACAGTAACACACCAAAAGTGTGCTACTGAGGGAATAAATTCCTTTTCATACTAGATAGGTTCAAAGGTGAATACTAGGCTAACTGCCCTGAAGGGCCATTTTAAGTCAAACCAATAACCCCAAGCCAAAATTAAACCAATGTCAGTGAGGTGAAGACCTTAAATATTATGCCAAACTCAGCCCCCCAGAGCATCAGTTATTCCCACAGTAATGCAGCTTTGTCATACAGTAGAAAGTAGTATGCAGAACTGCAATTACTACAGCTTGTTTTTTCTTTCAGAATGAAAATGTATGTAGTAGGAGGTCCCATGGTGGACTCTGCATCAACACCCCTACCCAACCCAGCTACTTGTTACTGACTCCACATCAGTGAATACTGACATGTGATTTAGCAAAGTACTGTCACAAGATATTACACTTAAATAAAAGTCTGCCAAAATAATGGTTTCAGACTCGTTTCAGCAGAATTTTATTGAGCAGGTGGATGACAGCCAGAAAAAATCACTTTGATGTACCATTTGAGTACCGTGACAGCTGCATTCCACAGACAGAGGGAAAAGACTAGAAAGAAAAACAAACCTTGTTACAGGATAACTAGCGATGCCTTGGACTCATAGTGGTGGCTGAGGAGGAAAAGCAGTATGATGGCAGAAAAAGTGCAGCACAAGTGTTTTTGCAGGAGCCCATATTATACACAGGGGTCTGGTCAAACGGGATCTCTTGGAGAGATATGAAACGCAAACTGTATAATGACAGAGTTATATTTTATCATTTTAACTAGAGGTGTAATGAGGTATAGCCAGATAAATTTGATACATTACTTTGTTTTGTAGTATTCACTGTGCATAAATCTCAAATGAGGTAACAGAGGGGAAAACATGGAACTGAGAAAGTAATATTGATGTTAAGCTGAAATAATCATATGGTATATTTAATGAGATATAAAATGCAAATACATGCCTTTGAGAATGTATATCAACATTAAAAAAATAGTTATTCTGTTAAAAAGGAGCAGCATGTTGGATCAGTTGTAAAAAATCTTTACCTCACAGCTCCAGGTTGTTTGTTTAATCCTGACCTTCATTCTCTGTTTGCATGAGGTTTGCATGTTCTCTCCATATTAATTGAGATTAATCTGGATACTCCAGTTTCATCTTTATGACTCACATTTTAGTGTTTAATAGTGTAGCCATTCAAAAGTAGTTTTGCAAAGAAAGAAAAGAAGAGAGACAATACACTTGATCTTAGCCACACCTTGTTAGAATGATAATCTGCAACTCCAGTGATAATCTAAATGTTTGTATACGCCTAAATTCCAGAAGATCAATGATAGGGAGAGGATTTGAGCAGCCAGTGACCATTTCTGCTCTTTGGAAGGCGAAGTATTTTGTTTTCTTTTCTTTTCCTGGGCTAGATAACATCCCATTGACTGGCAAGAATGCACCAAGCACTTAACAAAAACAGCCAATATAGATGTAGGCAGAAATTTCACATATGTACACCAGACTTCCATGCTGTTATCAATGACATGCGGTGTGTGTGTGTGTGTGTGTGTGTGTGTGTGTGTGTGTGTGTGTGTGTGTGTGTGTGTGTGTGTTTATCTATATATCTGCATGTATATATATATATATATATATATATATATATATATATATATATATATATATATCCATCTATGTAAAAATGTATATACATGCAGAAACACACACAGACACACACACACACACACACACACACACACACACACACACACACACACACACACATAAAAAACACACATACACAGATCTGTGTGTGTGTCTACATATTTATATCTATTTATATAAATATATATATATATATATGTGTATATATATATATATATATATATATATATATATATATATATATATATATGTATATGGATCTACTTCAAAATATCAAAAGACCACTTACTCAAATCCTAAATCATCGAGAAGACAGTGTCAAAACCACATGCCTGTGAACTGTTAAACCATCAAAACTGTTCACCGGAAAAGGAACCACTTGGCCCCCAGGACAAAATACACACAACAAAGCAAGTAAAACCCACCAAAGTGGGGGCATCACCCCCAACCCCCTAACTAAATATACCAACTCCGAGACTGCAGTATAGTGGGGAAAAGGGCAAATTTCCCCATAGTAGCCAAGTGGTTCCTTTCCCAGTGAACATTTTTGATGGTTTGACAGTTCACAGATATGTGGTTTCGATATTGTTGTCTCAATGATTTGGGATTCAAGAAAGTATTTTTTCGTTATTTTGAAGTAGACACCTATATATATATATATATATATATATATATATATATATATATATATATATATATATATATATATATGCAACTCGGCACGTAAAAATCTACTGCCAATCATTAGTGGACTGGAGTTCCGCTGTGGCGACCCCTAACCGGGAAAAGCTGAAACACACAAAAAAAATAGATATATATGCACAAATGTGTATATTGCTAAATTTTCTATGCTTTACTTATTTATCAATTTATTGCCAACTGGGTTATCCCTACTTTCAGTGGGGACCAAGACACAAGTATATAAAATTTACAAATAACAACGTGATATTAATAACAAACAATCAGATCAATACCAAGTACAGGCTTACAAGCAACAGCATCAGAAGGAAGTGATTTAAGTACTTACTATCATGCTATTACAAATGCATAAAATACTTTAAAATGTAATGTAAGGAGAAAGGAAAAGGAAAGATAAAAATAGAGTAGTATTTTTACAATCACATACAATAAAAGTAAGTAAGACTGAGGCTCAGATTCATGAATGGCTGGTTGCCTGTCACACTAATCTCATGTGCATGACAGGCAGCAATGAGTGGGGATTTATACACACTGAGCAGAGTGGAGGAGGGGCATTAACTACAACTCTGATCTGCAATATATAAGTATCCTTTTCTTGGCTTATTTATACTGATTATTGCTTCTAGCAATTTATATATAGCACTTTTTATTGCCTGCTGCATACTTTTTACTGTATTTTATTACTATTAACTGATCTGCATGGGTAACTGATTTGTTTTCTGTTAAAAGCATTCTGTAGAGTCTCTTTGCTCCTTTATAACTTTCATTTTGTGACTCACTGCTGTCATAAAGATTTCTGTAGTGTTTACTGTCTAAAGAGTGTAGGCTAATAGTTTAGTATTGTCCCAGTTCAGATTTGCTGGCTCTGGGCCTGTTTGTCCTTGCAGTGATTGTTCAGAGCACATGAACAGGCCATCTTGAATTATCAGAAGCCTTTCTTTACCTTCTTGGCTGGATTGTGTTGCTTGCCTGCTGGGTAGTGGGGGATGGTTCTTTTGTGCTTTTTAAAAAAAAAGTTGTCTAATGTTGTATCTTCTGGTATTTAAGCCCTAACTTTGAGAGGATGTCTGTCTATACACACTGAGCAGAGTGGAGAAGGGGCGTTGACTACAACTCTGATCTGAGATATATAAGTATCCTGTTTTTTTGGCTTATCTATACTGATTATTGCTTCTAGCAATTTATATATAGCACTTTATATAGCATGCTGCATACATTTTACTGTAATTTATTGATATTAACTATTCTGCATGGGTAACTGATTTGTTTGCAGTTAAAAGCATTCTGTAGGGTCTCTTTGCTCTTTTATCTCTTTAAAAACTTTCATTTTGTGGCTCACTGCTGTCATAAAGATTTTTGTAGTGTTTACTGTCTAACGAGTGTAGGCTAAAAGCTTTAGTATTGTCCCAGTTCAGATTTGCTGGCTCTGGGCCTGTTTGTCCTTCCAGTGATTGTTCACAGCACATGAACAGGCCATCTTGAATTAGCAGAAGCCTTTCTTTATCTCCCCGGCTGGATTGTATTGATTGGCTGCTGGCTAGTGGGGGCTGGTTCTTTTGTGCTTTTTTTAAAAAAAAAGTTGTCTAAGGTTGTATCTTCTGGTATTTAAGCCCTAACTTTGGGAGGATTTCTGTCTATACACACTGAGCAGAGTGGAGGAGGGGTGTTAACTACAACTCTGATTTGAGATATATAGGTATCCATTTTTTGGCTTATTTATACTGATTATTTCTTCTAGCAATTTATATATAGCACTTTTTATTGCCTGCTGCATATTTTTTACTGTATTTTATGGCTATTAACTAATTTGCACGGGTAACTGATTTATTTGCAGTTAAAAGCATTCTGTAGAGTCTCTTTGTCCTTTATCTGTTTAAAAACTTTCATTTTGTGGCTCACTGCTGTCATAAAGATTTCTGTAGTGCTTACTGTCTAAAGAGTGTAGGCTGATAGCTTTAGTATTGTCCCAGTTCAGATTCCCTGGCTCTGGATCTATTTGTCCTTGCAGTGATTGTTCAGAGCACATGAACAGGCCATCTTGAATTAGAAGAAGCCTTTCTTTACCTTCTTGGCTGGATTGTGTTGATTGCCTGCTGGCTAGTGGGGGCTGGTTCTTTTGTGCTTTTTTTTTTAAATAAAAGTTGTCTAAGGTTGTATCTTCTGGTATTTAAGCCCTAACTTTGAGAGGATTTCTGTCTATGCACACTGAGCAGAATGGAGGAGGGGCATTGACTACAACTCTGATCTGAGATATATAAGTATCCTGCTTTTTTGGCTTATTTATACTGATTATTGCTTCTAGCAATTTATATATAGCACTTTTTATTGCCTGCGGCATACTTTTTACTATATTTTATTGCTATTAACTAATCTGCATGGGTAAATGATTTGTTTACAGTTAAAAGCATTCTGTAGAGTCTCTTTGCTCCTTTATCTGTTTAAAAACTTTCATTTTGTGGCTCAAAGTTGTCATAAAAATTTCTGTATTGTTTACTGTCTAAAGAGTGTAGGCTAATAGTGTTAGTATTGTCCCAGTTCAGATTTGCTGGCTCTGGGCCTGTTTGTCCTTGCAGTGATTGTTCAGAGCACATGAACAGGCCATCTTGAATTAGCAGAAGCCTTTCTTTACCTTCTTGGCTGGATTGTGTTGATTGGCTGCTGGCTAGTGGGGCTGGTTCTTTTATGCATTTTTTAAAAAAGTTGTCTAAGGTTGTTTCTTCTGGTATTTAAGCCCTAACTTTGAAAGGATTTCTGTCTATACACGCTTAGCAGAGTGGAGGAGAGGCGTTGACTATAACTCTGATCTGAGATGAATAAGTATCCTGTTTTTTGGCTTATTTATACTGATTATTGCTTCTAGCAATTTATATATAGCACTTTTTATTGCCTGCTGCATACTTTTTATTGTATTTTATTGCTATTACCTAATCTGCATGGGTAACTGATTTGTTTGCAGTTAAAAGCATTCTGTAGAGTCTCTTTGCTCCTTTATCTGTTTAAAAACTTTAATTTTGTGACTCAATGCTGACATAAAGATTTCTGTAGTATTTACTGTCTAAAGAGTGTAGGCTAATAGCTTAAGTATTGGTCCCCACCCTCCCTCCCTCCCTGTTGGTGTCTTGTTGTTATATTTAGTGGCTTTGCAGTTGCCCACCCCTACTGTAAATTTGATCTGGGACACTCCTCCCAGTCTAGTGTCATTAGCTCATTCTACCTAATGCAGAGCGAACATCTGAGAATTCCTTCTGTTACTCCTTTCTCCCTTTCTTAACAAAAAAAAATTGCCTGAATCTCCTTGTGTTCTGACCGTGCTTCTTTAACATTTTGGAAATATAGAGTATATTTTAGTGCATTTATTATAACTGTATTTGCCTTAATATTGTTACAAGTCAAGTGCTCTAGGTTGCACTGCATCTGATTTGTTTGTGTGTTTTAGCTGCTTTTCTGTATATATAGGCATCTCTGTATATGTAGACTAGCTATCTATTCTACTGTATTACTGCCTCTTAAATCGTTTTTCAGTTGTGCACTTGCCTTGTTTCATTTAAAAAGTTTTAAATTGCTAATTTTGTAGAGTTTTAATTGCATTAACTGTTTAAGACTACACACTCAAGTGTGTTAGCCTTTTCTGTGTTTATTTACTGTATTATTGCATTGTTTAGCCTGTTTTAACAAAAAAAAAAATAAAATAAAAATACTATCTTGTTTGCTCTTTTCCCACCTTTCCTAGCCGGTATAGTCCAGATCCCAGGCTTTGCTTGTCTCAGGACTTTATTTTCTGTATTCAGAGCTGTCCAGACCTTGCTGTGGTGGAGGGAAGTCCTACTGCTTGCCAGTGGGAGTGGTGAGCATTGTACTACCTGTCTAACACTAGAGGAGTGATTTTCAGCTCTGAAATTGTAATTTTATTAGCCTTTTTGGGCTGATTTCTATCCCTTTCAACTTTCTGGCTTAAAAACACATGTGTTTGGGCATTTTTGCATTGTGCAGCACTGTGAAGCTACAGTTAAAGAATTCCAAGTACCAGAAAGTCTTCTCTTCAAATTTTCCCTTAGAACTAGCTGGTTTCTCAGTAGTAGCACTAAAAGCTGAACCCCTGTGAATAGCACTTGCTCTAGAACCTGCTGGAAAGCACTAGGAAGCCTGAAACTGATACAAGCACTCAATGCTCCTTGTCAATAAGGAGAAATTAATCGTAGGCACTAAACAGCCTATAATTGCAAAGTACCTTGCAAATGTAAGGGAAAAAAGCTCTTGTCCTTTACAAAAAAAGCACCTAAACAGGCATGTCCAAAGGTCAGCTTCCGGTGATTTCTCCTGTCCACTTGGTGAATCTGGGCATACTGGGGCAATGTGGCAACTGCCTCATGTTCACAGACAACCCTCTCCTCCTACCACCCAACACTACAACCTGTGAGAGATGCACTTACATTGCCAAACTGGAAGCAAAGCTCTCTCCGGCCAAGATTGTGCTAGACAGTCAAGAGGAGAAGGTTAACACCTGCACTACACCTCAGGCAACTCATAGCCCTTCAAAACCCACACCATCAACACCTACATAAAGCAACACTAAACCCACATATGCAGAGGCCCTTAACATTAACCTGCCCAAGCAACAAGGACCTCCAAAGCTGAAATGCAAACAAACACCAGTCACAACCAAAGTGACACATAGCTCACAACACCAGTGTGCCACCCAACAACAACCCCTAAGGCAAGACAAGGTACCCAACACTTTCATCATAGGTGACTCTATAGTCAGGCACACTGATGTCCCACTCACCAGGCTGAAAAAGGAGATAATTACAGTCAGCTGCGTGTCAAGTGCCAGGATCCGCCACATAACGCATGCACTCAAGGCACTCCACAACATGTACAAATATGACTCTGTCATTGTCCATGTTGGTGTGAATGACTTGAGACGTACCTCCCTGGACTACATGAAAAGAGACATGGAAGTGCTCTCAGATCATGTGGCCCAGGCAGGTATGACCCTAGCCCTGAGTAGCATCCTGTCTTTGTCCAGAATGATACCACAGTATAAGGACAAAATGATTGACTTCAACAATTGGCTAAGCTTCTGGTGTCATACAAAGGGGATCAAGTATCTGTCTGCCTGGGAAAGACATGATCAACAAACCACGATGCTTTGCCAGAGATGGTCTGCACCTGTCACCCCTGGGATTCAGGTTACTGGCTAAAGCTCCTGCCAACCCTATAGTGCCTTCTTTAGGCAAGGTTCAAAGGACAAAACCACCACCGTAACAGATACAAGCATGCAAAATCTGAAGGTAATGCTACTCAATGCTAGAAGTCTAAACCTCAAAATGCACTCTCTCGAGGCACTCTTAAAAATAGAGAACATCGATATCTGTTCAGTATCTCAGACGAGGTTCAAGGCTCCAGTGAGCACCCCTGCAATACCAGGCTACAACTCTTACCACACCTTTTGGCCACAAACCAAGACTGAAACACTAAAGGTGGAGTGTTCATATTCACCAAGGATATTCACATCTCCAGGCTAATTGCCCAACACAATGCATCTGAAATTCTCCATGTGCAACTAACACTAGGTAAGACTGCAATCCAAATTGCAGCTTGCTACAGATCCCCCACCTTGCCCCAAGATTCTCACTACACCTTTCTAAACACACTGGAAAATATTAAGATACAACCAAACACCCTAATACTGGGTGATTTCAACTACCCTGCCATTAACTGGGAAAACTACTCAGGTACCAACACCTTTTCCCAGTGGTTCTTGGAATTCATAAATTCCAATGCCCTGGATCAACTAATCCATTGTCCCACCAGGGGCTCCAATACCCTAGACTTGGTCACCCCCTTATTGGTCAGGTCTGACCATAAGCAAATCAACCTTGACATCCACATCCCACCCCCACCTCCCAGTAAGGAAACCTCCGTAAAAAACTTCTCCAAAGCCAACTTCATGCTACCGAAGTTAGAAGCGACAAACGTCATGACACCCATGCAGATGGGATCTGAAAGTTCGACTGCTGAATCCTACACTAAGGCACAGTATGAGCACATCCCACTCGTGCATGAATCGTGCCATCCCAAATAGAACCAAGATGGTCTCCTCCAAAAAAAGGAAGCCAATCTCGTGGTCCCCTGCTATAAATAAACTATACAACAGAAGGAAGAAACTGTTGCAGAAAAGAGGAAAATCCCAGGATGCAAAAAACTCCCTCACCAGCCTCAGTAAGAAGCTGAGATCCCTCATAAAATCCTCAAAAGCTAGTTACGAAAATAAAATTGTCAAAGATTCCAAAGACAACCACAAGGCATTCTATAATTATGCTTGAGTCGGGTGTAAACACAAAAACACCAAACAAATACCCAATGGATATAAGACTAGTAAAACAAAAAATGTACCACGACCAACAAAGTACTTCCAAAGCATTTTAATCACTTTTAATAACTGTTCCACACACTAAGCGCTTTCACCATCATAACATGGCTTCTTCAGAGTGAGTGGTAGCTAATCAACAAACTATTTATATATCCACATTAATTGTTCAATCATTCAATTTACAAATTTAAAACACATTCATCCTAAAATGACATATACAAGACAAATACATCCCCAACCCACAAGTGCAATGGTAAATAAGTAAAAAAACTATACTGAATAATGTTGACTATTGTTGCATACCCTTAAAAGTAACTAGATGATGTATGCCCTTTGTCTCAAAATAGGTCTTAGAGAAATACAATAATTCAGCCCAGGTGGCATTGTAGCATTCAACATAACCTGCCATTTATATTCTAATAATTCCACCTTTAATTTTTCATCACCTCCTCTTTCATTAAACAACACCCTATCAATAACAAAAAATAAAAATCTCTTAAAATTGGTACAAACTATACTATGTGAATATAGAGCATTGTGATAATCATGATTCTTGATAGCCCTGAGATGTTCACCTATCCGATCGTTCAATCTTTGAATGGTCTTGTCAACGTAGAATGCACTACAATTGGTACACGTGGCTAAATAAAAATTGAATGATTGAACAATTAATGTGGATATATAAATGGTTTGTTGATTAGCTACCACTCACTCTGAAGAAGCCATGTTATGATGGTAAAAGCGCTTAGTGTGTGGAACAGTTATTAAAAGTGATTAAAACACTTCGGAAGTACTCTGTTGGTCGTGGTACATTTTTTGTTTTACTAGTCTTATATCCATTGGGTATTTGTTTGGTGTTTTTGTGTTTACACCCGACTCAAGAGTATCTCTGAGGATTGTATAGTGTTTCTTGGAAATGCCTTATTTATTATCTTATCTTAGTACTTTGTACTTATATGGAAGCTGCCATAGCAGAATTGGCTGTTTCAGTGAAACAGTTGACGGCATTGCTAAATAGCAAGAATGTTTTACTCAACCCGCAAGTGACGCTAACCGACTCGCAGGTCGAACTGTTTACATTACATTCACCACCAGCCCTCGAAGCGGTGAACAACACCACAGGTAATGCTGACACCAATAATGATGCAGGCAGTCGACAAAATGGAAGAGACATCAAACAATGGCTTTGCCTACCAGAAGTGGACTTCTCGGCCCCGAATGAGGAGGGAAGGACTACTTTAACTCTAAAGAAACAGTTGGATTGGTTCGAGGGCATGTGTCAGAAATATAGAGGCCTGCAACTCAACAATGCTTTTTTAACAAAATCCATGGCACTGAAGCAAGTACCAAAAGGACTTAGATTATGGAAGTTACCGAATGGGATAGATGAGGGCACACAAGCATACAAAGAACTTGTGGACTTGTATGATAAAACAGGGTTACAAACAATGGACATTATTATCAAAAACAATCAAAGTAAGTTGTTGGCACTTGAAAAAGAAGTTGTCTCTTTAAACGAGAGTATTGTAAATGATTTACTGTTTTTTCAATATGTTAAAAGTTATCAAACTGTTTTGACAAGTCTGGAAAAATATGTAGATAAAAGTGTTAATATTAAGATCAAAAAGTTATCTAGAGATATGCATGATTATAAAATTAACATGGCGTACCCCCCCTGGCAACAAAAAGTGGGGCAAAAAGGCTAGATAATGAACGTACAAGTGTTCATGTGAATGATGAACACAATGAAAGTGTATTTGGGGATGATGATGTTGATTTAGAACAACACGATTTTTTAGATCGATCTCTACAGTTAAGGAGGTTGGAACATTTACAGAACAGAAGGGAAGGGTTGGAACGAAACCAGCATTATGCTGGACGACAGCAGGAACAACCACAGCAGTGGAGGAACAGATATCAAAAGAAGGGACAGTGGTCCTACAACAATTGCAACAAGAAGAGACTCTAATTGTTGATCATATATTTGAAACATCTACTATTGACAATAGTTTGGTATATGCTTCTGATGATTCTTTGTTTATAGCTGTACATGTTTTGCCCACTTTAAAAATTTTTAAAAAATCTGTTTTTAATGTATACAACTACAGTGCCATGGATATAAAAGAAGCACATCATGATTTATTGAGTAAAGGCTTTTCTTTTGTTCCTGAACACAAAATTAATGTTGTAGATGCTTATTCTAGTATTAGATTGCATGCTAGACAGTTATATTTAGCTGTATTTTTTAAATATCATATTGAAGTAAACAATGTTTTGGGAAATGACTCAATAACAGGTGGTTTAATTAAAAAAAAGTACATTTATTCCACCATATAATAGTGAAGTTGCAATATTTGAGAAAATGTGTATTGGGGGGATGTTTAATGGTATAAAAATGAATAGTAATGTTCACTATGAAGACAATTTAAATAGAAGTGAAAGGGAAGCCCTATCAGAAATGGCAGGTAACAGAGAATTAAGAATCATGAAACCAGATAAGGGTGGGGGGACTGTTATAATGTCCAGATTTGATTATACAGCTAACATGCAAGAAATTCTGGATGACCCACCACTTATCTTCGAGTCTCTCAAAATGAGGTAAATATAGCCTACCATAGGGTAGATTTGTTTTTGCTGGATGCATTATACCAGGGAGCAATAAATGGTGATGATTACAATTATTTAAAGGTTGATTACCCAGTCACCCCCGCTGTGTTTGGAATTCCAAAAATACATAAAGATTTGTATGATCCACCTTTTAGAGCTATATTGTCATCGAAGGGCTCTAAAACTGAGCCTATGGCAGCATATGTGGACAAAAATACACAGCGGGTTGTGGCTGGGGTTCAACATATTTTAAAAGATTCCTGGCATTGTTTGCAAAGGCTCAGTAATTTACAAAATGGAGATACTGAATGGTCTTTCTTAACTATTGATGTAGTTAACTTATTTACGGTTATACCTCATGTAGATGGCATAAATTATTTTTACAGAAAGTTTAGTTAAGAGCAAATGTTTCAGTAATGACAAAGTGATTTTTTTTAGTATCCTGTATGGAGATAGTACTCAAGAACAATTATTTGATTTTTGAAGGGAAGATTTTCCATCAAATTTCAGGAGTGGCAATGGGGGCAAAATGTGCCCCCATTTTTGCCAACTTGGTTTTGCTCCATTGGGAGGAAGAATTAGTTTTGAATTCAATATACAAGGACAACATTGCATTATACAATCGATTTCTTGATGACGTCCTGATTTTGTGGAAAGGCAGTGAAGAAGCTAAGTCTTTTGTAGAATATCTCAATGGTACAACTACGTTTTTTAAAGTCACTAGTAAATGGAACAATGAAACAATAGATTTTTTGGACATAACCTTAAACAAAATCATTGATGGTGTTAAGAGCAAAATTTATAGGAAAGAAATATATATATCAATTCCCTACTACATTACCAAAGTTGTCACCCTATACATCAACGTAGGGGTATAGTGAAGGGGCAAATGGTAAGGTTGTCCAGACTTATTAGTGACAACAAAGTTTTGGAAAAAGAATTGTACACATTGGTTGGGATGTTTTTGGAGAGAGGCTATCCCCTTAAATTGTTGACCAAAACACATAAAGAGGTAGTGAGTAAGAGAGATACACTGTTTCCTCCTATACATAGGGTGAACAATACAGAAAAATGTGAGAACATTAGAACAAAAAAACTTCAATGACTCAAGAGTTTTGGTTTTAAAATATAATAATCAGATAAAAGAGATAGAAGAAGTAGTACGTACGGCATGGGATGTTTGTTTTAACTGTGAACTTAAAAACCTGTTAGGTTGTGCACCCAGAATTGTTTATTCTAGGGAAAGAGATATCAAAACATTTCTAGAACAACATATTCCCAGAAACACATCTAAAATTAATAGATGTGGGACCTGTAGGGTTTGTAGCTATATTAATGACGGACCTTATGTAAGTGTACAGGGATACAACAGGACTATCCCATGCCCAGGTAGAGTGAATTGTAATACACAAAGGGTGGTTTATTTAGCCATGTGTACCAACTGTAGTGCATTCTACGTTGGCAAGACCATTCGAAGATTGAAAGATCGGATAGGTGAACATCTCAGGGCTATCAAGAATCATGATTCTCCCAATGCTGTATATTCACATAGTATAGTTTGTAATTTTAAGAGATTTTTATTTTTTGTTATTGATAGGGTGTTTAATAAAAGAGGAGGTGATGAAAAATTAAAGGTGGAATTATTAGAATATAAATGGCAGGTTATGTTGAATGCTACAATGCCACCTGGGCTGAATGATTGTATTTCTCTAAGACCTATTTTGAGACAAAGGGCATACATTTTCTAGTTACTTTTAAGGGTATGCAACAATAGTCAACATTATTCAGTACAGTTTTTTACTTATTTACCATTGCACTTGTGGGTTGGGGATGTATTTGTCTTGTATATGTCATTTTAAGATGAATGTGTTTAAAATTTGTAAATTGAATGATTTA
Organism: Protopterus annectens; assembly: GCF_019279795.1. NCBI lineage: Eukaryota > Metazoa > Chordata > Ceratodontiformes > Protopteridae > Protopterus > Protopterus annectens. The sequence continues at coordinate 571,759,256 of NC_056733.1, read as the reverse complement.
ACAATTAATGTGGATATATAAATAGTTTGTTGATTAGCTACCGCTCACTCTGAAGAAGCCATGTTATGATGGTGAAAGCGCTTAGTGTGTGGAACAGTTATTAAAAGTGATTAAAACCCTTCAGAAGTACTCTGTTGGTCGTGGTACATTTTTTATTCTATAGTTATGTCAAGAATCTAAATGGCAATGCTCAAATCTGCTCTGAGCTACAACAGAATGGCATTAAATATACTGATCCCAAGGATATTGCCAATATCCAGACAGATCGATTTAGTGCCAACTTCACCCCCTCTCACCCCCTAAAGGGCAAAGCTCAATACAAAAAGATTGCCAAATTCCGGTAATCATGGCCACACAGGTAGAAACCGCACTCTCCAAAGCTAAGAATACAGCATCCATGGGACCAGATGACATCCCAGGCTGTGTACTACATGAACTACAAAATGAACTGGCACCTCACCTAAGTGTCATGTTTAATCATAGCCTCACCTCAGGCTTCGTGCCCACTGAGTGGTGCACAGCTACAGTTATCCCACTCCACAAGGGGAGAGCCACCTTGGATCCGGGAACTACCGTCCCATCAGTCTGATGAGCTTGATCTGCAAGGGCATGGAATGCATTATCATGGAACTTATAAATAAAGACATTGGCAACCTTCAAACACTGGACCCCACCCAGTTTGGGTTCATGAAGGGCTGATCTTGTCTCCTGAACCTGATTGACTTCTTCAAATTAGTCTCCAGAGCTATGGACGAGGGTAAGGCAGTCCAAACAGCCTAACTGGACCTTGCTAAGGCCTTCAACACCAACCCCCACTCTGGAAACATAGATAAACTTACTAAGCTGGGCATAAATCCCTATGTCACTCGATGGGTTGCCAACTGGCTTACTGACAGAACCCAGACTGTAAAAGTAGCCGACTCCAAATCCAGCTCCAGACAAGTGACAAGTGGAGAACCTCAGGGTTCAGTCCTGGGACCACTCTTGTTTGGCATCTACTTCTCTGAAATATAGGCCAACACTAAGGGACTCTGACTAACAAAGTTTGCAGATGACTGCAAAGTGGGAGCCATTATTGAATCCCCAAATGATGTAGATATTCTACAAAAGGGCCTTACAGAAACAGATGCCTGGTGCCAGAACCATGGGTTCAAGCTTAATGCCAAGAAATGTATAGTTATCCCCTTTGGAAAAAACATGTACCCATGAATTACCACATAGGTGGCAGTACACTAAACATCAAAAGTGTGATGAGAGACTTAGGGACACAGGTGGACAGTGGTCTCACCTTCGATAACCATATCGCCACAACAGTCAGGAAATCCTTCTATGTGGCACACCTCATCACTAAGGGCTTTTCATCCAGATAAAAGGAGGTCATTGTCTCATGTACTCATCCCTCATTAGACCCATTATAGAGTATAATGCCCCATTTGGTATATACCTCACAAGACATCTGCAACAGCTAGAAAAGCCACAGAAATACTTCACTAAAAGAATCACAGGCCTAAAGCAGATGCCATATGCTGACCATCTAAAAAAACTCCAGCTATACTCTGTGGCATATCGTCTACTCAGAGGTGATCTCTGCTTAACATACAAGGCCATGTCAAACCCTGAGCTGTTGGACATGCTCCACTTGAAGAAATCCCAATCTGTCAGAGCCACACACTCCAGGAATCTAAATCTTGTCATCACAATAAACAAAACATGCTGGAGGGATAGGTTCCTGACCCAGTGACTCCCCATACTTTGGAGTAGACTGCCAATGCATGTCAAGCTGAGTGCCTCCTTGGCCCTCTACAAAAGGAACCTTGATGATTGGATGGGAGATAGGAAATTCGCCCCGGGGATCATGTCAGTTGCCCTGCTAGACAGGGGTCTAGGGAAGTAAAATTGTGGGAAGAAATATCCAGGGAATTGTTATGGCTAGGCTTGTATAGGCCTTAGGGCTGATAGCCTAGTACCAACCTATGATACTATGAACCTATAATGGTATACATTGCAGCCGGCTGCAAAACAAGGGTTAGTAGCAGAATATGCTAATGAACATATAATCAGTCATGCTACGTGTTAATGAAGAAAAAAATCATAGTAGAGTGATTCAGAAACATATAAAACATGAGCAAATATGTCATGCTCACTTTAAGTCTGAATTTCAACATATGCTGGAATAGAGCCACAGGAAAACTTTTTAAAATGTTAGTGGTTGCCATGACCATTCCTGTATCTACAACAGGATGTCATACAAGATGCTTTGGCTGCTGCTGCCAGATGTCACCCTAGAAGGTGTAAGGTGTTTAGACAATGTTTGAGCTACCATGGACTACATGAGATTGAAGTACTAGAGGGCTACAGAGTGGACAGGGATACTATACAGGAAATTTCAGACATCTGCCAGCTCATTCTGAGGCCCCGTGGGAGTCATGGAGAACCCATCCCATTGGATACTATGGTATGTGTAGCTTTATGTATTTTAGCTGCTAGGACTTTTCTGTGACCTACATGGGACTCAGTTGGAGTTTTCAGGCTTCCACCTCTAGAATATTCCACCAGTTCCTCATTTCAATGCTTCAGCATGTGGGGGAGCATATCTGGTTTCCACATACTCCAGAGTAGAGAGCTGCCACCATACAAATGTTCTATTCCATAACCCATTTTCCTGAGGTACTGAGGACAACAATCTACACCCACATTGAAACAAAAGTACCACCTGGTGAAATAGGAGAAAGTTATGTGGAGAGAAAAAGATGTTTTTCTATCCTCTATCAGGTGGTCTGTAATGCACAAGGTATCATCTACAATGTGTAGGCAAGTCATCCAGGCAGTTTTCATGACCCCCACATATGGCACACCTGTGACTTGTACCTAAGGTTTTCACGGGGCATCTTCCCACAAGGATATCTAGTGGGGGTTGCAGGATATGTACTACAACCTTGACTGATGAAGCCTGTGAGAAACCCACACAACCCCACTAAGCAAGGTTACAACACTGTACATTTACAGACTAGAAGAATCACAGAGAGTGTATTTAGGTTGTTCAAATCATGGTTCTGCTGTCTGGATACATTGTGAGGTGCCCTGAAATATGACCCATCACCTTCACCAAAATACTGACTGTGTGTGGCATCTTACACAATATTATGCTTGAAAACAATTGCAGCAGATTGCCCCAGGACATGTACCACAGTTTCCAACACCACAGGTAAGGTCAACCAACACAGATGAGGGGGTCAGATGGGGAACCAATAGCTGTGGATAATCATGGCAGACACAGTCATCCCATAATATGCCACAGCACTGGCTACCAGGCAGTGAATTACACATACACTCACCACTTAATTAAAGAACTAAGCAGATCAAAACAATAACATTTATATATACAAACAAATCAGGCTTTGCTTACCTATATAATGTCTGCCTGCAGTAAGCATCAAACATAGGAAACCCTAGGCTTGGACTTTTTCTGCACCAGTAGAAAAGGTGAGTGAGAACTTGTAATGAAGAGATAGTGCAGTACACAAACAGAGGTAAGTATTAGGTAAAAATCAGTATCTGTAAAGGAATGCCATAACAATGACTGATATATCCAGCAAATAGAGCTACCAACAATGATGCATTCAAATGCAACACACTTATTACCTTCCTATGCATTTTGTTGCCACCCTATGCATCAGGCATTATCAGACCAAGTCAAGCAACCTGATAGAGGGTAGGACAATCTCAGCATTATCTGCACAGATTGATGATCAAGATATTTATACAACCGTATGAGTACAGAATGGCAGCAAATACATTAGGACACAAATGACAATCTGCAGTCATACAGTATACAGAAATATTTTTTGCCTAAACAATGCACTGTTTGTCCACTGTGTGCATCACATATAATCAGCCCAATTAAAACACCCCTCCAGAGGTCAGGGCAGTCTCATCATCATCTGCACAAGAGATGAGCGAGCTGTACTACACAACTAGTACTACCTACTACTAGTGCTAGTACTGCTACTACTGAAGTTAAGCAGACAAAGTAAAGTGAAAATGATTGCACATTCAAATGAAAATACAACTTTTTACTAAACAAGCACTAGCTGGCCACTCAGTGTATCAGTCATAGGCAACCCTAAGTCACAGATTATGCAAAGAGCAGGACACAGTCATCACCAGTTGTACAGTATGGAGGAGGTCACAGGAGAGCAAGTCTGACACAGAGGAACTGTGTGTGAGTGTGAGAGATGAAGTCATATTAGTTATGTTCTCTCTGGGTCAGTATCCCCAGATGTAATGAAGTCCATTGTGAAGTGTGTGTGTGTGTGTGTGTGTGTGTGTGTGTGTGTGTGTGTGTGTGTGTGTGTGTGTGTGTGTGTGTGTGTGTGTGTGTGTGTGTGTGTGTGTGAAGTGCCATGGTCAACATGAGGTGTACTGTGTATGCGTCTGCAAGACTACAGTTGCAGCTTTTGTACCAGCATTATGCCCTGGCAGCATGGACAGGTATGAACATGTACGATAGATCAGTTTGAAAATGGATGCCCCTGACCATGTGAACTACCTGTGCCAGGAGTTGCACCTCTAGTTCTACAACCTTGCTAGAAGTGAGAGTGCTATCTGAATGTGAATGGTGTCTGCTGGATGAGCTGTCATCGCAACTACATCCAAGGCTATGACCATGTGGATGACCATATATGGGTGTGGACACATCCAACACAGATGTAACATTGGGCAGTACTATGACTGCTGAAGCATGATCTGGTACAGCCATGGCCATGCCAGCTGACATCTGACAATGTAGCAGCAGACCAGCCTTGTGGACACTGTCTCTCCCCAGCAGATGATCCAGTACAGACAATACATAGTCCAGTGTGTCATTCATCCTGTCCAAGGAGTCACACACCCAGTTCATAAATTCTCATACATCAAAATGCACAATATGCAGTAGTCTTACTATGTCTTCCAAGGCCCTGGTGGCAGATATTGACACATCTACCTCAAGGGGATGGCAGTTAATTTACCTTTTCCGAGCACTTCTACAGACACACATGTCTAGTACTTCACCATTGCAAAACCTTGAAGAGATTCACCCAGCTCTGGTACTGGGGCAATCATACTACCCAGGTCAACTGTGTACCCATCAACCTGTCCAATCTCAGATGGGTCTACATCATAGGTATGAGTGGGTATAATGACTGTGTCCATACCGTGGGAGTCAATGTAGGAGATACAACCCCTGTGTCAGACATACCCTCAGAAACACCAAAGTGTGCCTGTTCATCACCACCACCACCATTTTCACAGGCTACCATTCATCCATCATCAGGTGGGGAAGGTTCACAGTGCTGGTTCAAGATAATTCCTCGACTGTGAATACAAATGAGAGGCAAAAAAATTTGAAGTAGAAACATGAATAAAATATAATACCTACTTCAAAAGAAATCAGCCACATAACAAATGGTATAATCTTAGAGAATGCTACATATAATTAATACTAAAAAAGTATGCCCTGTGCAAATGGTCATTGTACCTCAATGCCAGATGTCCCTAGACACACAAATTTTAGTTGATAGAGGCACTGTAAGCATACAACTTAATAGAAATGTAAAGGTGAACACAATATATATTTGAGTGGCATACCTGGTACATCGATAGTGGAAATCTTCTGGTTGTTCCCCACCTCTGCCCCCACATCCAACACCACACTGTGAAACTTGTCTGAGTTGCCTGAATCCTTTACAGTTGACAGGACATCTTCATATCAATCAGTGGTGTTGCAGGAGATGGCCAACCTCCATTAGCCCTTCACTCCTGTACCACAGACTTTTTTTTCTGTCAGTTGCCTTTTTAATTATGTCAGTGGCCCTATGTTAGACCACTTGGTAGTCACAGCTCTGGTCACCCACAGCACTGACATCATCTACCACCTGCCACCAGACACTGTCAAAGAAGGGCTTGTCAATTGTTAGATTAGGGACTTCCATTTTAATGTAGTTATTAGGCATTAGACAGGCTAAAGGGTAAAATAAATTGTGTTTCATTTATGCATAAAAGACAGTTAAGCAGAAAGAAAAATAACCTTGCTGGTCAAGCATGAGAGACAGTTTATTATTAAGGAAAGATAAGCATAAAGTGTGTAAAAAATACGGAAATACAGAATGTTCTTTTCGCAAGGTAAAGATACAATCTTGCCAGCTACAGAATGTTTCTTAATGGAATGTTGAATAAAGCATATACGAGACAAAGCCTGAGACCAAAGTTAGAAAAAGTAAATAAGGAAAATTACTGAACTGAAGCAATATAATATATAGTGTTCAGGACAGCGGTTCAGTTAAGGTTAGTGAGTTCGATCAACCTGTTACTTCAGAGAATATTACAGACACCCGAGCCTGAGTACAGAAGACAGGTCAAATAAAGACTATATTAGTTTACATTGTTCAGGGCAATCAGTATATGACGTGCAGTAACTCTGACCACTAATTGTTTATCAGCACTGTTAATGAAGACAGTATTCAGATATTGTGAACATCTAATAAAGCCTTATTAAATGAATTATAATGTTTGGAGAATTCATTCTGGAAAGTATACAATACTTGGTCCATAAAGGAGGGACTGGCACCTGTTCAGCATGACTTTGGGTAATTAACAGACAAATAATTTTTTTCTCAGTCTCATTACAGTGTTTCCAACTAATTAAAGTACAGTACAGTCTTATCAATTCTTACAATGGCACCCAAATAGGCCTGCTGTCTGGGGAGAGATATATAATAATTAATAATAATAATAATAATAATAATAATAATAATAATAATTAACTGGTTTAAGCACTTGGGCTTCAGACCAGTTATTTTACATTAAGAAGGTTTGTGGTCTGCACTCTTGTGGGAGGAGAGGCTGGACTCTGCCCTTCTGAGCTGGGAATTTCTGGTTAAAGGCTTATAGTGCCTGCATATTTGAACTGTTTCTTACTGAAATTTGTGTGCTTTGTTTGCTGTAGAATAGTCTAGATCCAGGTCTGCTGAATCTAGCTTTGTTTGTATAACTTGAGCACTAATCCAGACCTTCTTAAAAGTTTTCAATTGTATTTGTTACTGCTTGGTAGTAACCTGATTAAAGTGCAGCTATCATTCTAAGCCTTTTGGTTTAAGCACTTGGGCTTCAGACCAGTTGTTTTACATTAAGAAGGTTTGTGGTCTGCACTGTTGTGGCAGGACAGGTAGCTTACATCCTTCTAAGTTGGGAACTGCTTATTGAAGGCTCAGTGTCTGTTATTCTAAAAGTGTATTAGTTCTGGTTTAAGTACTTGGGCTTCAGGTCAGTTATTTTACATTAAGAAGGTTTGTGGTCTGCACTCTTGTGGGAAGAGAGGCTGGACTCTGCCCTTCTGAGCTGGGAATTTCTGGTTAGAGGCTTATAGTGCCTGCATATTTGAACTGTTTCTTACTGAAATTGGTGTGCCTTGTTTGCTGTTACATAAACTAGATTCAGGCCTGCTAAATCTAGCGTTGTTTGTATAATTTGAACACTAATCCAGGCCTTCTTTTTTGGAGAAGGTTCCCCTGCACCCCAGTGGCAGGAGTGTGCAGTTAGAACTTGTCTGATTGAAGACTACAGGAACAAGGTTCAGTTTTGAGATTTTCTTACCGGTTAATTGGGTAATTTGTTTAAAAGCCTTTTCTGATGGCTTTTAGTCATCTAAAGCTATTTCAAGTGCATTTTTACTGTTTGTAGTCGTTTAAGGCTGTTTTAAGAGTATTTTTTACTGTTTTTCCCTTATCTTTTCAAAAAACATTTTTCCTTGTTTCCTACCTTTCTAAGCTAGTATAGTCCAGTTTTCAGGCTAGTGCTGAATTCAGGGCTGTGTTAGAAGTTTCTGAGTTGCCCATACCTTACTTGGATAGAAGGAGGTTTCTCTGTTCACCTGTGAGAGAGGGAGCTTTGAGTAGCCATCTGTCCCTTGAGGAGGGGTTCCAGCAGAGAAGTTAGTAGTTTTTAGGCCATTTTGGGCTAATTTCTATCCCGTTCATTTCCCTGCTGTAAAAGCCGCATTTGCATGGTTTTGTACATCCGGGCAGTGCCAGTTAGCTAGGGCTAAATTATTCCCAGCTCTACCAAGTCTCCTCTTCAGTTTTTCCCTTGAAAGTAGTCTAACTCCTCTCAACCTAACCACTTAAAAAGCATCCTACAGTCCAGCACTTGCTCAGACCTAATAGCAAGCACTAATATACCCCGACACTTGATTGCCCAGCAGAGCAAGGCTCATTATTCACCCCACACCAACCAAGTGACTGAGCAGCTCACCCTACTATTCAGGCATGACCAAAGGGCAATTTCAGGTATACTCTCTAGTCCAGCTGGTGAACCTGGGTATCCTGAGGCAATGTTACAACTGCCTCATGTACATAGACAACCCTCTCCTCCTACCACAAAACATTAGCATATGCGAGAGATGCAATTATATAGCTAAATTGGAGGCTAAGCTCTCTCCACCCAAGACTGGAACAGGCAGTCATGAGGAGAAGGTTAACACGTGCACCACACCTCCAGCCTCACATAGACATACTAAACCAGCACTGGCAAAAATACACATAAATACATGAAATCATACTCAGAGGCTCTAAATAAAAACCTACAAAAGCATCACAGACCTCCAAAGCAGACACCCAAAAAACCTGCACCTCCCGTCAAAAACCAGACAACACATAAAACACAAAATCAGTGTGCTGCACAATCACAGCCCTTAAGGCAAAATAATATACCTAACACACTAGTAATAGGCAACTCTACAGTCAGGCACACTGACGTCCAACTCACTAGGCTGGACAAGGAGAAGGTTACTGTTAGCTGCCTGTTGGGAGCTAGAATCTGCCACATAACACAAGCACTCAGGTCACTCCAGAACAAGTACAAATATGACTCTGTCATTGTTCATGTTGGTGTAAATGACCTGAGACGTACCTCCCTGGACTACATGAAAAGAGACATGGAAGAGCTCTCTGATCATTTAGCCCAGGCGGGTATGACCTAGACCCTGAGTAGCATCCTGCCCTCACCAAGAATGATACCGCAGTATAAAGAAAAATTATCAATTTCAACAATTGGCTAAGCTTCTGGTGTCATTCAAAGGGGATCCAGTGTCTGTCAGCCTGGGATGACATGCTCGACAAGCCTCATTGCTTCACAAGAAATTGCTTGCACCTGTCACCCCTAGGCTTTCGAATACTGACCAAGGCTCCTGCTGCCCTCATAGTGCCTTTTTTAGGCAAGGCTCAAAAGTCAAACCCACCTCCGTAAACACCACAAATAAAAAAATGACTGGTTATGCTACTCAATGCCAGGAGTTTAAATCTCAAAATGCACGCACTCTAAGAACTCCTCAGTATGGAGAATGTCGACATCTGTGCAGTATCTGAAACCTGGATCAAGGCTCCACAGAGCACCCCAGCACTACTGGGCTACAACTCATACCACACATTTCGGCCACAGAACATGGACCAAAACACAAAAGGAGGGGGTGTATCCATATTCATCAAGGATACCTACACCTCCAGGTTAGTGGCGCAGCATGATACCTCTGAGATCATCCATGTGCAACTCACATTGGGTAAATCTGCAATGCAAATTGTGGCCTGCTATGGATCACCCTCCATGACCCAGGATCATCACTCCGCCTTTCTAGAGACACTGGAAAACATGAAGTTCCTACCGAACACCCTGATATTGAGCTATTTCAATTATCCTACCATTAACTGGGAAAACTACTCAAGTACAAACTCCCAGGTCCAGTGCTTCCTGGAATTTATCAACTCAAATGCCCTGGATCAGCTGGTAAACTCCCCTACCAGAGGTGAAAACATATTGGACCTGGTCATCACCAACATGGGTGACAGGTGTTCTGCACTGGAGGTCAACCCGTCACTGGTTAGATCAGACCATAAACTAATCACTCTGGTTGTCCAAACCACACTGCCACCCCAACCAAGGAAACCACAGTGAAAAACTTTTCTGTAGGAAACTTTACCTTACTTAAGAGAGAGGTGGTAGATTTCACAGCTCCCACGCTAAAGGATAACAGTGTCCAAGATGCAGGAATCTTTACAAATGCACTCTATGAGCACCTACAAGGTTGCATGGATCATGCCATCCCTAGCAAAACCAAGACTCACTCCCCTAAGAGAAGGAAACCAGTCTGGTGGACCCCTGCCATAAAAAGGCTATACAATAGAAAGAGGAAACTAGTTTAGAAAAAAAGCAAATCCCAAGAAGGAACAACATCCCTGATAAGTATCAGTAAGAAACTGAGGTCCCTCATAAAATCATCCAAGGCTAACTTTGAAAGAAAAATAGCCAAGGATTCGAAAGATAACCACAAAGCCTTCTTTAGCTATGTCAAGAATCTAAGTGGCAACTCGCAGATATGCTCTGAGCTAGTGCAAAATAGCACAAAATATACTGAACCTACTGATATTGCCAACATCCTTGCAGATAGATTCAGTGCAAACTTCACCCCCCTCTCACCCCCAAAAAGGCCCACAACAATACCAAAAAAGTGTAGTGTCCTGGAAATCACAGACGCACAGGTGAAAACAGCCTTTTCAAAAGCCAAAAGCATAGCGTCAATGGGGCCAGATGGTGTCCCAGGCTGTGTCTTGCGTGAACTACAAAATTAACTAACCCCCCCACCTAAACACACTGTTCAGCCTCAGCCTCACCACAGGCTATGTGCCTATAGAATGGTGCACAGCAACGGATATTCTGCTCCACAAAAGAGGGGCCACAACTGACCCTGGTAACTATCGCGCCATAAGCCTGACTAGCCTGGTCTGCAAGGCTATGGAGTGCATCATCATGGAACTCATTAACAAAGACATTGGGAACCTCCAAACACTTGACCCAACCCAGTTTGGCTTTGTTAAGGGCAGATCATGCCTACTAAACCTGGTTGACTTCTTTGAGACAGTCACCAAGGCCATAGATGAGGGGAAGGTGGTTCACACAGCCTACCTTGACCTCGCCAAGGCTTTTGACACTATTCCCCACTTGGGAATCATAGAAAAACTCACCAGCCTGAACATAAACACCTACATCACGATATGGGTTGCCAACTGGCTTACAGACAGAACTCACACTGTAAGAATAGCGGGCTCCAGGTCCGACTCAAAACCAGTCACAACTGTTGTCCCACAAAGCTCGGTCCTGGGACCCATACTGTTCGGCATATACTTCTCAGAAGTACAGGCAAACACAGGAGGACTATGGCTAACCAAGTTCACCGATGACTGCAAACTGGGAGCCATAATTGACTCTCTGGCTGACATGGACATTCTCCAAAAGGGCCTTACTGAGACAGACACCTGGTGTCAAAGTCATGGTCTCAAGCTAAATGCCAAAAAATGCATAGTCATCTCATTTGGGGAAAAAAAACACCCATGAATTACCACATAGGTGGCAGCCCTCTTAATACAGAAGAGGTAATAAGGGATCTGGGGACCCAGGTAGATAGTAATCTCTCCTTTGACAATCATATTGCCAAAGTAGTTAGGAAATCCTTCTATGTAGCCCATCTAATTACTAAAGGGTTCACATCTAGAAATAAAGAGGTTATAGTGCCCCTCTGCTTGTCACTCATCAGACCCATCATAGAGTACAATGCCCCATTTGGGATGTACCTCACAAGATACTTCCAACAGCTGGAAAGACTACAAAAATACCTCACCAAGAGGATTATTGGCCTCAAACATATGTCCTATGCAGCCCAACTGGAAAACTCTAGCTGTACTCAGTGGCATATTGCTTACTCAGAGGTGATCTCTGCTTGACTTACAAAGCCATGTCCAACTCAGAATTGCTGGACATGCTCCACCTAAAGAAATCCAAGTCACTGCGAGCCACTCGCTCTAGTGAGCTAAACCTTGCCACAACAATAAATAGAACATGCTGGAGGGATAGATTCCTGTCACAGAGACTCCCCATGCTTTGGAACAAAATTCCTAATTACATTAGGCAGAGCCTCTCACTAACACTCTTCAAGAGAAACCTTGAAGAGTGGATGGGTAACAGAAAATACACCCCTGAGATCACTTCATTGGCTCTTCTTGCCAGAGGCTCAGTTAATTAATCAATGGAGCAGCAAAAGCTGACACACTCTGGCTACGCTTATAAATTCCCTTGGGCAGATAGCCTAGTACCTACCTATGAACCTATAATTCTTGCAACCCAGCAAGCAGCTGCTCTGGATAATCAAAAAGATCAGAGACAGTTGTAGTGTGTACCCCTTTCAAATCCAGTTTCCAGTGCAGCATATATTTTCTTAAGTTTACAGTGACTGTTTTTCCAAGTCAATACAGCAAAAGTACTACAAACAGTTCAACAGCACTCTGGAGGCTTTCCAGCTGAGAGGCCCCAATAAAGGTAATCAACGGTTCTACAAACCATCCTTTTAGTAAAGGTATCATTCATTTCCAGGCTTGGTCACACTACATGTGTTCTACAAAAATCTACCAAATAGCAGTGTTTCATTCAACCACATGTGTTCTACAGAGTAAAACGGCCTTATCAGCAAACAGAAGCAGCTGTATTTCTCATTACAGAAAAGACTTTTCAGTAACACAGCACTACTTCAAGCAGAAAACGGACACAGCACTCAAATGCAGCTGTTAATCAAAGTGCAGAGCACCAATGTTTACTTCAAGAAAGCCTCAACCAACTTTAGCAGACCAGTATTAAATCAAAGCAGTGTTCCTTCAGAACATAAAATACATTATCCAGTTAACAGCTATCGCCATAAACTTTCAAGTTTCCAGTGTGACATCATACAGCCAAAAAGCAACAAAAAGGTTAATAAGCTACAGATAATGGCTCACATTCTTCCAGGACCATACAGTTATGTAAGACTTTATATGCATTTTTTTAGTTAACAGCTCAAAAAAGTTTAAATTTATCAGTAAATGTCATTTCCTTACCTGTTGTATAAACATGTCAAGTAATACTGCTACAGTTAAAACATCAGTAAATCTTTGGTTTAAGTTTAAAAATGTTCTCTTAAAGTTAAAGGTTATTAGTTCAAGAATGTTAAATATTTCTAAACGCAAAAGGGTTAAATCACAGAAGCAAGGTTATGAGTCAGCTTCTGTCACTACGGGTTTAGACTTAATTATTCCTTGTGTAAATACTTCAGCACATGCAATTCAAAATACAGAATTATGTTGCAGTATTAAACATACAAATGTCAACACAGTCAATGTACATAACATGCAGCCAATGTCTCAAGTTCACATTACTTCATCTAGTTTCTTATTTTCAGAATCGAGTGCAATGTTTGCACTGAAGGGAGATAAGAGGAATCAGAGTGCAGATTTTAATAAAGTAAATTCCAGTATAACTAAAGAACATTGTTCAGTACTAAGTAAAAAAATGCATTCCACAGCTATCTGCAAAGATCAGAGCATTAATATGTCATTGTTTAATGTTAAAAGAAATAATATTTCATTGTTTACAGATGAATCAATTTCAGTTACACATAGATCTTTATTAAAAGACACAAATTCAGTTTAGTTAGGATTTAAAAGGTCAAAGATTATAGCAGCTAACAGTTCAAAGTGTAGCAGCTCTGTACTAGGCATAAACATGTCATTAGAGTTATATACTGTTTTAAACTTCAGTAAATAAATGTGTGCAAATGTACAGATTTTAAAGAACTGGTTATGACAGAAACATGCATATTTATGGGTTAAAGATAAAATAAATTCCAGTTCTACTGACACAGCTGAAGTGCTCAGAAAGACATATTGGGTGTGGCCAGTTAGAAAAAAAAGGGTAACCGTATACCTCTATGTCTTGTAAGGTATATCATAACTAACAGTCAAATTAATTTGCAGAATAAAGAGTTACATTTACAGATTTTGCAAATTAATTTTTTGTATTATTGTTTTGTTTAGCAGTCATTAGTTAAGAGCTTTGTATTAAAGTGTTGCAGTGCATAAACAATATCAGAATATAGACAGAGACAAAATAATGTTTGCTAGTTTACAGAATGTAAAATTTAAAGTCAATGCTACATTGTAATAGTGACAACACAGTTAAGAATTCAGATCCTGTGTATCAAAAAGTACATTATGTAATCAGTTTGAGAAAGTATAAGTTTCCTACAGAGATGACAATTTGCCAAGCACATCAGCTCAGATTACAGCCAGCCTAGCAGGCTAAATTAACAACAGTGCTATATGCCATAGGGCTATATGGCAAAGATCCATTTAATGCATTTACAGTTTTACTATTTATTAAAAAAATTGAAGACAGTAATAAATTCTTGCAGAATTCAGTACTACTGAAAAGTTAAATGATGGCAGCTAAAAAAGCAGTTATGGTGAGACAGTGGGTGAAGTTTCACTCACAGAACAGTATGTTAATAACTAAGGGTTACGAGACAAAATGTAAAAAGTTCAGCAGTTACAATTGATTTATATAGATGCAAAAATTCACAGTGTTATATTACTACTTTGTTTCATTTAAAATTATCAGTTTGCCTACAGACCTGCAAGAGTTTATTAGCAGTAAATGTTTATTTCATGCAGAAAAATGTAAATAAGCTCAGAGCAATAAGCAATGCTATCAACTTATAATTGTTAAAGATGCAAATGTTATTTTAAAGACCTGATACTAAATACAATCAATAACGTTAGCTACCCAGCCTTGCACAAGAAATAAAAAGAAGAGGTTTAAAAGGCCTGACTACAAAGAGGACACTTCAACATTAAAGCAGGCCTTCCTTTACCTCATCAGTGACTGAAACAATGCAGAGTGAAATTTGGCAAGTGCTGTGGTGCAGAAGTTGAGTGTCTATGTGTTTCAGTTATTTCTTCCATGTTTGTTTAAAGTTAAAATGTATGAGTTAAAGCAAGTATGTATGTTTTCAGACAGTTATATAACAGTACTAGTTTCAGTTTATGTTTTTATTAATATTCAGGCAATACTGTCAAAATATATTAACAGTTTAGTCTCCAGAATATACCGATAACAGATTTCAGTTTATTTGTGTTCAGGTAACACTGTCAAAATGTTCTCATGTTTTCAGACAATTGTACAGTAGTATTAGTTTTCAGTTTATCTATGTTCAGACAATCAAAATGTTCTCATGTTTTCAGACAATTGTATAATAGTACTAGTTTCAGTTTATCTATATTCAGACAATAATAGTTTGTTTTTCAGAATATAACATGTACCAGCTTCAGTTATGCTTTTATCTGTGTTTAGTTGACACTGGCAAAAGATATTCCCCCAGATTCATGAATCCTCCATGTAAGACTAAATAAGTCTTACTCGGAGGCTGCAGTTGAACGGTATGATGTCAGCGTGCCATGAATATTCATGAGGGCATGCTGACTCTACCCCAAGTCTAACACGGACCGTGCAGGAAAGCAGGGGGCGTGTCCGACTGCCGAGCAGTCTAAAGGTCCACGCCCCTGCAAGTGTCTGAAATGCAAAATGTCAACATACAAGACCGAGCCGCTCAAATGTCCATGTACCCAACATCACACTCCCTGACATTGTAAACCCCCAGCACAGTTATAAAAAGTAAAACATTATTTTTTTTTCTAATTCCCGATATAGCTGCCCGTATTTACGCATGTGTGCGTGGGTGTGCCCATTGCTTAGCTGCAGTTAGCAATCTCAACATGGAAGAGCATAATAAGGAATGTTTATGCAAATTATGCCAAATAGCAATAGCGTAGTGGTAGAGCATTCGCACAAAGAGGAGGCATTCACGGTTCGAGTCCCACCACTCCCCTTCCTATTTTATGTTCAAAATTAGTATATGAAATAATTCCTGACATATATGATTAAACTTTTACTAAAAAGCATTGAAATGGCCTATGTAACAGTGAACAAAATGCATATTTATAAAGGAACCTGACATATAATTGCCCGCAGTTAAGCAACACTTTACCCAGCACAATATAGTTGCCCGTAGTTAAGCAGCACTTTACCCAGCACAATATAGTTGCCCGTAGTTAAGCAGCACTTTACCCAGTGCAATGTAGTTGCCCATAGCTAAATAGCGCTTTACCCAGCACAATCGGTTTGCGCGGAGGTGCGCACCGTGCCAACCAGTGCACCATCGGGCAACGTGGAGCAACATAGAGCAAAGTTGCTTAAACACAGCCACACCCCCTAACCTGTCTGGACAGTAGTAAAATAAAAAGCAATGACAAGGTTCGAACCCAGGACACTGTGCACCATAATCAAAGTACTGAACCACTAAGCCACGACAGCTTAGAATAAACAGCCACTATTAACATATATATACTTATAAATGGTAGATTAACCATTGCTAAGCAGGTCTGCAGTCAGCCGAGAATTTTCAAAAATGGCCAATCACAAAAAAGTGAGGGAAATGCAGCATATTTAAACCCCATAGGCGGGAATACTCACCATAACTGATTGTAGCTCCCATCTGCAGTTAGAATGGCTGGTGCTGGAGAGGGTACACTCTTTAGAGTGCAACGCTGAGGCATTGAGGAGTCGAAATACATGGTTTGGCTCCTTGTCCACCATCATGAGTCAAGACTCCTGCAGGGCCAGTTCCAAGGGACGGAGTACAAAGCAGAGGCTTGGAACCGGTTAGCTCATGACCTCACCAGTGTCACAGGCATTCCTCGGACTGGTGAGCAGGTCCGTCACCACCATGCAGACCTGAAGAGATGGAAGCAGGACCTACTGAACCAATGGATACAGGAGGCCCGTGGGATGCAAGATGCCCCACAACTGAGTAGGTAGCCATGGAATGCAGTATGTACAACATGCTAATTTATTCTATATAATGGATAGGTATGTCTCAATATCTCTTCATTTACTTCACAGCTGCAGGTGTCTGTGCTGTGAATCAGCAAGCCTATGCAGATAGGCTGCTAAGGCTGCGCCACCAGGCAGGTTAGTAATTATTCTGCATGTATTGTTATATAAAATAGGTGAGAGAGCCTTAAAGAAAGTGTTGTAGCCCAATAATACAGCCATAAAATGCCCTGAATAATTCCTCTACATGTACTGTTATATAAAAAAAGCCAGAGAGCCAGAAAAAGAGTGTAGTAACCCATTAAGAAAGATAAAATATGTCCGGAATAATATCTCTGCATGTACTGTCATATAAAATAAGTGAGCAAGCCTGAAAAAGAGTGTTCTAATTTGTTAATAAAGGTATAATATGTTTTGAATATGTCTACCATATGCACTGTAATATCAAATAAAGGAGAGAGCCTGTGGACAAGTGTGTAATGTAATTAATAAAGGAATAAAAGTTGGAGTGTGTCTGTGTCACTTACTTTGAAATGTTGTTGTACCCTTGCATTATACAAATAGTACTGTTTTAATAAGTGCTGGCAACCCACAGTTGGGCAGTCCCATCTAAAGTGGTTGATGGAAGTGCCAGTAACTGTGAAGCATATATACAGTCCTCAACAGTCCGTTACTGGCTGGCATGCATATGTAAATCTGGCACACGAGTAGCTCATTAATTTGTTCCCCAGAAATGTGAGTGTGCTACACGAAATGCAGGGTTCTGTACAAATTGAACTGAAAATGTCATGTGAACACATCCAGATATGTAGATAAGGAAATATAAATAAAATCAATAAATATGTAGCAGTAACATCTGCATCTTGGACAGTTAGTATGTCAGATATAGGTCAGGTATATAATGAACTAGCCAAACCCATTACACAACCTAATGCATGTTGGCAAGTGTAATAATACATGTAGGGGATATACACCTGCAGTCAATAGGAATGCAGTGTAGAGTAAAAGTACTTATACGATGTTAATTGAGGTTTCTTTCTACACCCTACTGTATGTGCATAAACCATGCAATTCCACACCTCAATGGGTATGTGTAATCTCAAAACATTTGTTGGGACATATGTCCTATTGTTCTATAAATATCTGCATTCACTTTGATGCATGTGCCCTGTTCAAACACCACAATCATGGTGGCCTGTTGCTACCAATCATCCCTGCATGCTGTTGGAATGTCCACTGTCGTTCAATATATGCATGTGTTATGCTTGCTGTTCAACTGTTGGAACCTTGGTGTGTTGGGTTAATGGGAATATTACTGCATGCTGTTACAACTAATTTGGAATGCTGTTGTTTATGTTGTAATTAAACACACCTAATCACAGAACATATAGGAAGGCCGGTCCCAGTGGACCCACCTGTCCCTCCTCAGCTGGCGAGTGCGCCTGGCACCAGCAAGTCTGGTGCCCAGCCCAGGCTCCCCTCTTCCGTTGATCCTGTGCCACCTTTGGGTGGAAGCGCTGCAGGGGATGGGGCTCGTTCCCCCATGCAAGCATGGGCAGAGAAGGGCCACCTGTCACCCTTCAAAGGGTCTGGGTTGTGGTGCGTAGGGAGATCCAGCGTTCAGTCGCTGATCCCCTACGCCAGCTCAAGGCGAGAGTGGCATGTCTCATGGGTGAACCTGCCAGTCCTACGCAGTCCCCAGCAGAGACAACCTCGGGGCTGTGAAGGTGCAGTGGTGACTGCCCATGGGTGGGGATCTCAGTTCCACTGTTACCATCTGTGGGCTCATGGGCTTGCGATTTCCAAACATCCGTCCCCGTCAATTGTGTTCACCCACCCCATGTGTCATACACCACCCCTGTATGCGTCATGTTTGTCTTGTCTGTTTACCTCCCCAACCTACCTCCCCAAATATACCTACTTCCTCTACCTCACTTTCCACTCCCCCCTAAAAAAAAAAAGGGGGGGGCAATCTGTACCCACAAAAAAATTACGCCCCATACATAGCTGCCCATTTCACACACATGTCCGCTGGACATGTAAGCTGATAATTATAATTGGCAGTAAAACATACTTTGTTGTCCTCACCTCTCTCCCAGGGGTGGAAGGTTTCAAATTTCACTCCAAATTTATTGCATATGCACAGCTGTTGCTGGTAAAGAAATGGGGAGCTATGGACCTTTCCCACACCCATCCTGGTAAAGAAATGGGCAGCTATGGACCTTCCCTACACCCGTCCTGCACATCCCGAGCTTGTTTTCCTACTGTCTTTCCCTCTTTGTGCCCCCTTTTTCACCATTTTCCTATCTCCCCATTTTCTTTTCTTTCAAAGAAATTAGCGGGGTGGTTAGCGGGAGTAAGCACTTTTAAGCAGTAGTAAGCAGGTTTAAGCAAGTATGTGCATGTGTGTGCTTAGCTAAGCATCGCGCAAATCCACATAAATGCGCTTACAACTGCTTAAAAGTGCCTTAGTCACTCTATGTCAGGGCCCTTGTTCTGCTCAGCAGCAAAATAAAACACCTCTGTCAGTCTCGAACCTCAGACCTTGGACACACTAGACTGGATGAAGTACCACTAAGCCACAGCAGATATACAATAACTTGGTGCTGAAATAAATATATCATGCATTACAATGAGTGAATGTAAAGGAAAAATAGGAAGGCCATAACACAAAGCTTGTTCTGGGGATCTTTACCAGCAATTGTTGTGGAATTGCATTACATGAGTGTGATGTGAGAAGCAGCCATTCAAGCAGCAAATAATGTTACAGAGGCACTTTACAACCCTCCCACACAGTATCATAGCAGGACAAACAGTGGCATATCTGATTAGGGCAGAGGCCATACTTCCTAACTGTGACTACTTTTCAGGGATGTCCCTGATTGTGAAACATATTTTAGCTGTGTCCCTCTGAATCCCTCTGAAAAGTACTGACGTCAGTCAGAAAGGTGGGGTATTACACAATGAATACTGACAATAATAACAGTAGACACCGCTTGTACTTCATAAAAGGAGTACTAATCCATATGCACTGCTTCACTCAAGTCTACACTTACTGTCCCTATTATGTGTAAGGTGTACCTCACTTTTAACTACCTATCCCTGACTCCATGCAAAGATGTATCTGAGTGTTTCATAGGCCTGGCAGAGGCACAAACACACAGGCATATAAGCTATTCTGCTGTTACACACTCTGCAAATAGCTTTGGTAGGACCTCCACAAGCATACCCTTATGTAGGAGTACAACACAGAAATACCAAAGGATGTAGCCATGTACTGGTAGCAACTGACTGTAACAATGCCATTGTACCCATCCTGAAAACACCTGTGAGTTGCACAGACAAAGAATAACAGTGTAACTTCTGGCTACCATCTGGATAGGTTCACAGTTGGGAACTATGCAGACAGACCACCTGCCTTGATAAACTAACAGGTACACACCAATCCTTTAAGTCCAGTAAGATAATATTCACACAATAATACATAATGCTCTCTGTAAGTAAGCACCCCCCCCCCCACAATTAAAATATACTTGTGTGTTTAGGGTCTAGCAAGGGTGTAGGTAGGCATACTCAGTACTGGAATTGTCCAGTTGTCCTGAGAACCCTGTGCTAATGTCAACAATAAAAAACACAAACCCTGCAGAAGTGAGTACATTAATATTCACAGTATAACAGTTCACAAACAGTTCATGTGCCAAAAGAATACTTCTCAATAACTACATTTGTATGGCAGTTAATTATATGAGTAGAAAAGAAACTACATAGTCACATAAATGTCGTGTAAGCATTTGTAGGGGTGAGTTAAACTCTACACTGATAGCTCTGTACTGGAAGTGGCAACAGTCAGGTCTGAGTACAACATGTACATCACTGTCTACACCTCTAGCTTCATTTATAAGACATATACCAACCTTCTGACTTAGACAACAGTGTCCACAGCAAACAAGCATGGGCCCCACTCTGGAAATCTGAAAGGGCTACGCCTACATACCTTAGCAATTTATAGCATTGGGTTGCTATGACAGTGAGTACTGCAATTACCACACAGCAGGCTGTATGCATTTACCAAATGCTGGGCACCAATTGGTGCAGAGGGCATCACATGCACATGCACAGATACCTATAAAAGCAGATTGTAATTGCTATCCCCACATGCAATCATTACATTGCACGTGTCAGCAACTCTAGAACTCCTGGAGAGTAGTGACAAACTTTAGTACTTAATAAAGAAATATTTAATTAAGTAACAAATATATATACTTAATTATAACCTAAATATATTAATTAAGAAAATAAAATGTAATTAATAACCAAAAATAAAACTTAAGTAAAAAACTTTACTTAATAAGTAAAAAAAAAAAACATTGTCAAAGCATACACAGACGGACCTGAAAGTGACAAACAGGTATGTAACAGATTTGTAGTTACCGGCAAGTAGTAGATGTTTATGAATAGTACTGTACATACTCTGAAACATGCATATGTGGCAGCAGTAGGTATGTATGCACTGATGCCATGCATAACTACTGCCATGGAGAAATTAATGTGTAGCTGTGTGCAGTGGGACATAACTGTGACATATGTAGCTCAGCATTATATGTCAAACATCTGAACATGTTATCTATGGTCTGTACAGTACTGTGTATAATGGCAGTTTGGGGGAGTAGTGTAAACACCTATATAAACTTGGATGTGACAGAGTAAGACATGCATGATAGTCACATAATGTGTAGCTTAGCATTGGCAACTGCTGTACCAGGCTAGTATAGTAATGTAGCATTTGCAGCTATATATACTCCCTGTACTATTACTGTATGCACACATGTGACAACTATCCATGTTGTAGCAAGGCCCAACAGGTCATCCATGAGGTGTACGGACTTACAACAGTGTGGACCCTGTGTGTGTATGGCACACACATATGGAGAGATATATATGTGTGTCTGATATATTAGCATCTGAACATGTGCATAGAGCAAGGGACATACTGCAACTGTTTGTGAAGCGTGGACATTTATATGTTGGTGCAGGTTGTTATGTGCATATTTATATGTAGGTTGTAGTGTGTGGCAAAGAAGACAGCATACGGTGCTGGCATATGACATGTGGTGTTTAAACGCCATAGGTATGATTTGTTAGGTTTTTAGTCTTCTAGATAGGGGGTCCTGCTAAAGATACATGGGCTGAGAATACCTTCCATGCATTCTGCACAAGACTGTGCAATATCATTACATAACTGTATCCTTCTCAACCTTTGCATAATTGATATTCCCACCATGAAAGGTGGACTGTATATGTGCCTATATGTATATCTATATGTACACCAATGGATGTTCATATGTACGCTCAAGCTCAATGTTGTACATGTATTGCCATCCCTTTTGTTAAAAACCCTGTACCCATGAACTACCACATAGGTGGTAGTCTACTCAACACCAAAAGTGTGATAAGAGACTACGGGACACAGGTGGACAGTAGTGTTCCTTTTGATAATCACAGTGCCACACTAGTCATGTAAACTGAGTACGGTCCACATGTCATCAGAAAAGGTGTGTCATCCATGGAAAAAGAGGTCAGTGTTCCACTCTACTCATCAGTCATAACACCCATCATAGAGTACAATGGCTCTGTTGGTATGTACCTCAGAAGACATCCACAGCAACAGTAGATGCCAGACACATACCTCACAAAGAGTATTACCAGACTCAAACAGATGCCCTATGCAGACTGTCTTACAAAACCACAGCTACACTGTGTCACATACTGCCTACCCAGAGGCTACCTCTGCCTAACATACAAAGCTATGCCAAACCCACAGGTGTTTGACATGCTCCATATAAACAGATGAAACTCCATACAAGCTACACACTGTACTGATCTAAACCTTGTAACGTCAAAAAGCAGAACATGCTGGAGTGGTACATTATCATCTCAGACACATACCATACTCTGGAACTAACTACCTATCAATAGCAAATGAAGGTCCTCATTAGCAGTTGTCATGAATAATCATGATGATTGGATGTGAGATAGGAAACACAACCCGAGAATCACCTCTGTGGCTCTGCATGACAGGGGCACATGAGCCTACATTACATGGGTGTTGAAGGGCAGGGTACCATATGGCTAGGCTTCCATAGGCCCTATGGATAATAGCCTATTAGCTACCTAGGACCCGATACACACATGCATGTTCTTGTTGCATTATTTGCTATGTGAGGTTGACTGGGTGTGATGGAGAATGTGTAGGTGAATGTGTCAAAGATGTGTATATGTGTGATAGCCTAGTGGGAAACTGTGTATATCATGGTATGTAGTGTTGTAGCTCTAATCCCAGCAAAAGATACATATGCTATTGCTAGGCAGGAAAAGCAGTATGGTATACGGTGTGACGTAGTCCCATGGTGTTGACTGGAGTGTGCCATTGTAGGCTAAAGCAGTACATGTATGCTTATTGATTGTTAACACTAGTGAATACAAATCCCGTATGAACTGTAGTACTACCTGAAGCTGTACATTGCTTAGAAACACTGTTTTGTTTGTTACCTGTAGTCCTCACACATTACATACCTCAGGCATGAGGTTTTGTAGCTGCTGACACACAGTACTGTATGGTACACAGGTAAAACTAATCTGAGTTGCCATACCTTTGTGTCTTGTAGGTATGTCTGATGTGTGTGTGGGTATGCCTGTAATATGGCCTCAGTGGTATGTGTGCTGCAGGATATAAGTGCATATCTAGCAACATGTATAGTGTAGTACAGCAGTATGCCACCTATAGTGATGAATGTGCACATATGTTACTGAGGGGTTTGCTATCAACAAGTAGTGTGGTGTACTGGTAGTACTGTAACTTTACTTTACATTCATTTCAATGGTTGACAAATGTCTGTATGCATTAGCTTCATATACACCTCCTGCAGCTAGGTGGTGCATTGTGTCACATACAGTGTGCCATGTGCTGTTATATAGTCTTACATACTGGTTTCACTTTGTTGCTGTGCAGAACATGGTTTGGTATATAGTATGTGCCAGGCACTGTCAGGCAGTTGTGGGCTGAGCAGTCATATGTGGTATTAAAAGTGTGTATCTACTGACAGGCAATAGGTTGCTATATATGGCATTTCATTGATGTCTGTACTTTAGAATGTTAAGTGTGCCACATGACTTGCTCACAATTACTGTTTTATTGTCTTCCAGGGACATGTCTCACAACAGGAAACCTGCTTATTCCTCTGAGGAGGAGGAAGTCATCGTAGACGCCCTGATATATCATCACAACCTGCTGTTCTCCAAAACCAGCCAGGACCAGTATGGGTGCACTGCACTGTGGCAGGATGTTGTCCGTCAGGTGAATGATGTAGGCATGCATAACCGGACTTATGAGCAGGTATGCCATCACTGCAGTGATTTAATCAGACATGTCCGGCAGCATGCCTCCGATGTCCACAGACAACAGCTTGCCACAGGTGGTGGTGCAGCAACACATCTCCCCCTCACCAGAGTGGAAGAGCTGCTCCTCAGCATGGTGGCTCCTGGCCAACCAGTACAACAGACATGTGTCATCATGGAGGCCGGAGCCACCCAGTACGTCGATATAGACTGTGCAGGTAACATGGCATATCTGTAGACTACTGTTAGCTCAATTGTTAGAACATGCATTTATCAGATATGTACTGTGTATTCAGAAGATGTGGAGCCTGGTGTCATGCAATACTGATAATTTGGGATATAATCTGTATGCCTGTGACTGTCACCTCTTGTACTACTGTAAAATTGCAAACTCACAGCAGCAATGTCATAGTTGTTGACACTGACAAACTGTCTCATATCCTTGCAGGTCCCTCTGGTGTGATAGCAAGACAGCAGACCCATGCTGGTGAGTGTTCTACATTTAATATAGCATATAACATGTGCATGTCATAGGAGAGTTGTAGGCCATATACACATGTAAAACACCTACACATAATGCATGCTCTGCATGTTCTCTGTGGGACTATGCACATCCCATTAACATGAGTAGCTGCCTCAAACACATGCAATACACAGAGCATCCCAACCAATTGTGGTACACTGTAGTGGACATTGTATAGGCAGAGTCAATACACATGCACACAACATACACCACTTTGTCATATGCAGTAAGTGTTAATATGATACACATGGTGTATGTAGACACCTGCTGTAAGGTCATACTCCAGCATCCCAAATGTCATCAACACACCACACATACTATACCTGAGGGGTAGAGGCCTATCATGGGGCGGTGTGACATGCTTCAACACACAACACAGTCATGTTAGGCAATGCTCCCTATTGAACACCTTACATACCCATGTAACAACTGGCTGTGAAATGGTTAATGTAGCCAAAGTGGTGCAGGTCAGGTACAGCAAGATAGTTGCCAGTGTGACATACATTAGTGGCCTTGAGTGACCACATGATGCTGCCTGATGATGGCTCATGGTACTACACTACATCCAGTTACAGTAACTACAGTACTACACATAGCATTCATTGCTATACACCTGACAGTTGTGTGCATCTGGCCATGGTATGTATACCTATGAGTGATGGTGCACAGGACATTGGAAAGTGTTTCAGACTTGCACTGCAATGTTGTGTCCATGTACACATTGTGTTCCAGGGTGAGGCCAATCATTGAACAACACACATGCATCAACGACATGTATACTGTTATCAACAAGGACTCTCTACACTTGCACTGCATGCTGTTGAGCAACACATATCCTGCATGCTGACACATGTGATAGGACTCTTTGGCTTGTGATACTGTACTCCACCATCAACCACTAATGAATATCATATTGCTGTCGGTGTGTGTGTGTGTGTGTGTGTGTGTGTGTGTGTGTGTGTGTGTGTGTGTGTGTGTGTGTGTGTGTCAACTTGACTGAGTAGTGTATTTGTGTGCATGTGTGCATGTGTTCATGTGTGCATGTGTGCATGTGTTCATGTGTGCATGTGTGCATGTGTGCTAACATCCTGTAAAGATGGTAAAGTGTGTTTCCTGTCTCCCTCTCACAGGTGCTGAGGTATTGTTGGATGAGTGCAGCAGGGAACCTGAAGTCACTGCCACAAATAGTGGACATGATGATACATGTGTTGTGGCACAGGCAGGTTTGACAGGGTCTGTCGTTGGTCCGCCAATCGACAGTACACAGCTTTCCACCACATCTATGCACACATACATACTGCCAATACATCCCTCAACACCAATGGCCTTAGCTGAGGAACAACATACAGTAGGCATTGACCACAATAGTGTGGTGTCTATGGCACATGCAACCCCACACAGCAGCCATGCCCAGACACCTGAAATGGTACCACATAGGCATATGTCCAGGGGTTCTTGTGGGAGCACTGCTGGTCGTAATGCCCCTGGCAGATGTGCCCCCCACAGGTCTCACAACCTCAGGTATGTTCCGGGCTGTAATGCAGACACAGGCATGTATGGAACAGTACACCAGGCAGGGACTAAGGGCGCAGAGAGCTCATAACACCGCTATCAATGACAGTATCCGTGACCTTGCCGGTGACATCCGTAATTACACCGAGGTCATTGATAGACATTGGGGAAAGACACTAGATGTCCTCCCCAATGTAATGTCCATGTGCCAAGACAGTGCGGGACAGCTGAGATGTTGACGTGGACGTATGCCAGTAATATCATCAGCTGGCAGTCATCGGGGACAACACACAAGTCCCAGCCACTCCTGTAGTGGCAGTACCAGCCCCAGCAATGTTGGGGCTGGGCTGTCGATAGACCATCCTAGATGACCACGTGCACGTGGCTCTGGCCATTCCCAGCAGGGACATGGGTCCAGTCGACATCCCTCTGCCTCTGATTATAGTACCCAGTCTGGCTTAGTACCCGATACTGTCTGTGTCACCCCTGCCAGGCACAGGTACTGTGTCCATGGCCGGAGACAGTGATCTGTACAGCCTGGCAGGTACAGTCTGTGGCTGTCCCACAACCTCCCATATTTGGCAGCCACAAGGGGGAACTGCGTGCATGCAGACACACACACATAAACCAAACACCTAGGGCTAACACATACACACGCACATTACATCAAAACTGACCCATACTGTACTGTTGTCCCACACACACACACACACACACACACACACACACACACACACACACACACACATACATGTCGATTGGATGGGTCATTGTCGGGCTCTGGCAAACCAATAACACACCCTGTGCATATGATGAAACTGTGCCACCTCCTGTCATCTGTGACATTGATGCAGGAACAGGCTAACATGGTGCTGATGCACAGGGTGACCTAATAGCAGTGTAGCAATGTTAGCATGTTGTCAACAGTAAAGTATAATGATATCCTTGTAGGTATATCTGAGCAGGCATGATGCATTAAAGCTATGATTATCAATGTAGTATTGTTTACACCAGTGT
Organism: Protopterus annectens; assembly: GCF_019279795.1. NCBI lineage: Eukaryota > Metazoa > Chordata > Ceratodontiformes > Protopteridae > Protopterus > Protopterus annectens. The sequence continues at coordinate 571,732,030 of NC_056733.1, read as the reverse complement.
TAATTCCAAAAATGGATTGTCTGCCCATGTGCCACTTGGCTGATGTGTGTGGTACTGGCAGCATGTGTTGGTGAGTGTACGTTGTGTGTGTGATGTGTGCAGTACAGATTTGCAGGTGTACATTTGTGAACATGGTGGAGGTGCACTGTCTGCATGTACATGCATGGTGGACACATGGGAAGGGTGACATGCCCTGTATTACACAGTGTTAACACTTCATATTTCCTATTGGTGGCCAGTATGCATTTTACTACACATATGTTACAACTTGGGTACACATGTGTGTATGACATGGTTTGACACTATGCTGTGGGTGATACTGTTAATATCGGTCATTGGTTTGCATTCTGGTAGTGTACATAACCTCAACAGCCTGATTTTAACCAATCGTTAGATGATGTCTTGACAACTGACACACAGCTGTAGGATACACAGTAGCATTTGAATCCTTCTGGTACTATACTATACCAGTTACCAGTGGTATTGACCACCACACATTCCTGTGACCACTCCTGTTTGGCATGTGGCCATCCTAGGTACAGGCAGACACACTAGGGATATGTCCGTCCACATCTGGTAATGCATACAGTGGCCTACAATGCATTCTCCGGATTAGACACTTATCCTCCACAAGGGTATCATACAGACAGATACCTGTTGACCAACCCATGCTGTGAAGCTATAAGCCAACTATAGCATAGTCATCCACATTTACTATACATAGTATCCTGACAGTACCACATTGGTAGTAGCCCACAACATGTAGTAGGGGTACCGATGTGTACATACAGCCACATGTGATGTCATCTGTCCTTTGATATTCACATTCCCAAAGGTATGCTGATGTCCCTCAGTGTATCACATAAGCAATAAGAGGTCTGTATGCATATCCACGGAGTTGTTGTACACCTATAATGAATGCCCATTATTGACAGACTGTGTTGTGTTTGAACATGTCTGAAATATGCTCCAGGCATGAGCCCTCATTCACACTATTCTATAGAAACTGTCATGGGTGTGTGTGACACAGATGACCTAGGCCACAGATCACTACAGTGGCTGTCCTTGTCACAAACATACATATGTGACCTAAGGTCTGAGAAGCAGCAGCACAAACTGTCAATGGTAACAGATGTATTCATGTAGAAAGCAGGCTTCACACCTATGAAGTGATTGAGGTCACATGTACATATATGTCTTTGCCACACAGTTACCAATTGAGGTCACATGTGCATATATGTATTTGCCACACAGACACCTGAAGTGTGCAATGCACATACTGTTGTTTTACTGATATGTCATACAGTAGTAAAAGCAAAACCCACAACACATTGATCAACAGTGTTACACACACACACACTCAGCAATTGTAGGATTCAAACCCCTACCTATGTTATGATATTAGAGAAATACACATTACCACAATGCGCTATATGCTTTATTGGGAGTTTTCATTTCCACTGCTGTATTTGTGGGATACTGACATCATCAGACTTGCCAAAGAGGAATTTACCTCTTTTAATGTGTTTTTCCAGTCTCCAAAAAGGCCACTCCTCTCAAAGGAAATCACACACACACATACACCCCCCCACACACACACTCAGTAATTGCAGGATTCAAATCCCTACCTAACTACGTTATGATACTAGAGAGATACGCATTAACACGACGCACTATTTGCTTTTCTGGGAGTTTTCATTTCCACTGCTGTATTTGTGGGATACTGACATCTTCAGACTTGCCAAAGAGGAATTTACCTCTTTTAATGTGTTTTGCCAGTCTCCAAAAAGGCCACTCTTCTGAAAGGAAATCACACACACACCCACACACCCACTCAGCAATTGCAGGATTCAAACCCCTACCTAACTATGTTATGATACTAGAGAGATACACATTAACACAACACGGTATATGCTTTACTGGGTGGTTTCTTTTCTCCTGCTATATTTGTAGGATGCTGACATCATCAGACTGGACATGGTAATGTGTGTGCACTTTGTTTTATGTAATCCCAAGAATGAACCATGTGGGTCAGCAGGTGTTAACAGCTTGAACAGGACTCCACAATTCTTAGCTTGTGTGATCTATCTGTGGACAAATTGCCATTCCTTCATATGACAATACATATTTATGCACAGATTGTTGATTTTGTGGATACGACGTGTCTGGGATGTTGATAAAGGGCTGTTCAAAGTCTATGTGGGACGTGTGTAGCTCCTTTCAGTGATGTATGTCCTGGGTGTCTGCCTTGCAAACAGTCTAGCAGGTTTGGGAACCATGATCTGCCCATGCACATACCACAGTTGGTAGGGTTGTGTGTTTGTCGGCTTCCAATAGCTCTGTTTATGACTTCAATCATGATGGACTCCATGGCCTTGCAGATCAGACTTCATAGGCTTATAGGACTATAGTTCCCATGGTCTGTTGTGCACCAACACTTGTGGGGTGTGCCATATGTTGCTGTAACACATTCAACAGTTTCAGATCCTGCAGAGATGGTGAGCCTCAACAGACTGTTCAGGTGCAGGGTCTGTTTGTTCTGTAGTTCACTTATGACACATATAGGGAAACAATGTAATCCAATTGATGCCATGTTTTCAGCTTTGGGAGGAGCTGTTTACCCATTCTACATGTGATATCTCCTGGTATGATGATAGGGCCTTTTGTCAGTGGGAGGTGGGTATGTATATATGGGCCTGTCTGACAGGATGTCAGCATTGTCAGTCAGATACAGTTGGCCCTGACTCAGGACATATATGAGTGTACTTTGCTATTTATGACATAGCTGAAGGAGGTGTCATGGTTCTGTCTGGACTCCTTCGCAGATAATCTTTCCAAAACACTGACAAACCTGAGCACTAAACCCCTGTTATACTCTTTTACACACTTAACATCCTACTGATCCTTTGTGATCAGTCAACGGAGTATGTCATCATAATATCCTGGCATGTCCAAAAGTCGGTTTCGTGTGTACTCTCCAGTCCAGCTGGTGAATACTGGAATTTTGACGCAATGTTACAACTGCCTTATGTACACAGACAACCCTCTCCTCCTCCCAACAAACTCAGATATATGTGAGAGATGCAACTATATAGACAAACAGGAGGTTGAGCTCTCTCGACCCATGACTGGCACAGTCGATCAGGTGGTGAAGGTAACCACACACACCACAAATCCAGTCTCACATAGACCTATAGTGAGAGCAAACAAAATACATTACCACATAAAAACATACTCGGAGGCTTTAAATAAACTCTGCCTAAGCAGCAGAGACCTCCAAAGCAGACACCCAAACAACTGCTACCCCACAACAATACTCACATATCATATAGTTCACAAAATCAGTGTGCCAGACAGTCACTGCCCTTAGGGATAAACAACACACCTAATACACTTGTAATAGGTGACTCATTGTCAGACACACTGACGTCCCACTCACCAGGCTGAACAAGGAGAAGGTCAATTTGAGCTGTCTGTCGGGTGCCAGGATCCGCCACATAACACATGCTCTCAGGTCACTCCAAAGTAAGTACAAATATGGCTCCATCATTGTCTATGCTGGTGTGAATAACCTCAGACATTCCTCCCTGGACTACATGACAAGAGACATAGAGGAGCTCTCTGATCATGTAGCCCAGGCCAGTATGACCCTGATCTTGTGTAGCATCTTACCCTCACCAAGAATGATGTCACAGTATACAGACAAACTGATCACTTTTAATAGTTGGCTAACATATTGGTGTCATTCAAAGGGGATCCAGTGTCTGTCAGCCTGGGATGACATGCTCGACATGCCACGTAGCTTCCCTATGGACGGCTTGCACCTGTCACCCCTGGACATTCGAATACTGGCTAAGGCTCTTGCCACCCCCATAGTGGCTTTTTAAGCGAGGCTCAAAAGACAAACCCACCTCCATAGACGTTACAAGGTAAAAGAAACTAAGGGTAATGCTGCTCAACACCAGATGACTAACCCTCAAAATGCACGCACACAGGACTCTCCTCAGTATGGAGAATGTCAATATATGTGCAGTAACAGACACCTGGTTCAGGCTCCCGAAAGCACACCAGCACTACCAGGTTATACTTCATACCATGCTTTTCGGCCACAAGACTCGGACCGGCTAACAAAAATAGGGGGAGTATCCATATACATCACAGGTATACACACCTCCAGGTTAGTAGCACTGCACGAAGCATCTGAGACCATACATGTGCAACTAACAGTGGGAAAAACTGCCTTTCAGTTTGTAGCCTGCTACAGACCACCCTCCCAAACTCAGGAACCCCACTCAGCTTTCCTGGGAACACTGGAGAATATGAAGGTCTCTCCAAACACCATTATATTGGGTGACTTCAACTACCCAAACATTGACTGGGAATACTACTCAAGCCCCAACACCCTCTCCCAACAGTTGCTAGAATTTATAAACTCAAATGCTATGGCACAACTGGTCACCACACCCACAAGAGGGAAAACATATTGGACCTGATCATCACCAACATGGGGACTCTATGTTCCACACCAGAGGTATACCCCTCATTGGTAAGGTCAGACCATACATTTATCTCACTGGACATCCATATCCCGTCCCCACCCCCATCCTAGGTAATCTCGGTGAAGAACTTCTCAAAAGCAAATGTCACACTTCTCCAAACCAAGGTGGTATCCTTCAAAGACCCTGAGACAGTGGTAAATATGGCTCAGACCGCTGAATCCTTTTTATTTATCTTTCTACGCATTCTATGGACAAATACTGGAATGCATGGATCGTGCTATCCCAAATAACAACAAGACTCACTCCTCCAAAGGCAGGGGACCTGTCTGGTGGACCCCGGCCATTAATAAGCTATACAACGAAAGGAGGAGGCTACTACATGATAGAGCACAATCCCAAAAAGGGATGGCATCTCTGATCAGTACTAGCAAAAAGCTACGATCACTCATGAATTCATCTAAGGCCCGCTTCTAATGGAAAATTGCACCAGACACTAAGGACAATCACAAGGCCTTCTTTAGTTATGTCAGGAACCTGGGTGGAAACTCCCAGATATGCTGTGAGTTACTGCATAATGACAAAACATACACTGAACCCACAGACATTGCCAACATCCTGGCAAACAGGTTCAGTGCAAATGTCTCCCCCCATACCCCCTAAAGAGCAAATGTCCATCCCAACAGAGTGTAGCCTCCCTGACATCACAGATGAACAGGTGAGTGCTGCCCTCTCCAAAGCAGACAACACAGCATCAATGGGACCGGACAGTGTCCCAGCCTGCATCTTACACGAGCTTCATGACGAACATAACTCTCATATTAAGACACTGTTCAATATCAGAGTTACTACAGGATATATACCCAAGGAATGGTGTACAGCAACAGTGGTCCAGCTCCACAGAGGTAGTGCCACAACGGACCCCAGACAATATCTCCCTATAAGCCTAACTAGCCTGGTCTGCAAAGCTATGGAGCGTATCATCATGGAACTCATACACATAGACATCGGGAAGCTACAGACACTGGATCCTACACAATTCGGCTTTGTTGTGAGCAGATCTTGCCTCTTGAACCTGTTCGACTTCTTTAAACAGTTACCAGGTCCATAGACATAGGGAAGGTTGTCCACACAGCCTACCTGGACCTCGCAAAACCCTTCAACACAATACCCCACTCGGGCATTATACATAAGCTCACCAGCTTCGATATCGACACATATGTCACAAGATGGATTGCTAACTGGATCAGGGATAGCACCCACATGGTCAGTATTGCAGGTGCCATGTCTGACTATACACCAGTTACACATGGAATCCCACAAGGCTCAGTCCTGGGACCTCTCTTGTTCAGTATATATTTCTCTGATGTACAGGCTAACACAGGAGGAAAATGGCTGACCATGTTCGAAGATGACTGCAAACTGGGTGCCATAATCAACTCTCCAGCTGGCACAAGCATCCTCAAAAAGGGTCTCACAGAGATGGATAACTGGTGCCATAGCCATGGCCTACAGCTAAATGCCATTAGATGCACAGTCATCCCCTTTGGGAATAACAACGTGCCCACACATTACCACATAGATTGTAATCCATTACGTACAGTAGGAGTTATTAGGGATTTGGGGACATGAGTAGTTAGTACTCTCATCTTTGACAATCACGTTGCCAAAGTTTTTAGACAGACCTTCTATATAGCCCACCTTATCCCATAAGGTTTCACATCTAGATCAAGTGGGGTCATTATGCCCCTATACTTATCAGGCCCATGCTTGGATACAATGCCCCATTTGGGATGTACCTTACCCGACACCTGCAGCAACTGTAATGGCCACCAAAGTACCTCACCAAGTAGATCTAGGGACACACACAGATGCCCTGCGCAGTTCGGTTAAAGTAACTCCAGCTCTACTCAGTCACTTAACGCCTACTCAGATGCGATCTGTGCCTGTTGTTTAAAGCCATGTCCAACCCAGAATTAATGGACATGCTCCACCTCAGGATATCCGAATCCTTTAGAGCTACACGCTCCAGGGATGTAAACCTCAGCACAGATATTAATAGGACATGCTGGAGGGACAGATTCTTATCCCAGAAGCTCCACTCACTCTGGAATGAGATCCCAGTCCCGCATAGGCAGAGTCCCCCACTGACCACATACAGGAGACATCTTGACAAGTGGATGGGTGATTGTATGTTTACCCCTGGGATATCTTCTGGGCCCCTGCTAGACAGAGGCACAATAAACTAAACGTAAATGGGCTATCTTGTGTGACCTACTATTCACATGCACAGTCTACTAATCTAACAGGGTTGGGGCCAAACACATTCTGGCTAGGCTTATACATGCCCTAGGGCAGATAGCCTAGTATCAACCTCTGAACCTATGATAATGTTTGGGATGCACATTGTTTATTGATGATACTTATTGCAGGTTTTTTTTCTTCTTTGCTTTCCCACTTTCTATGAACAACCTAAGTATCTGCAGAACATATTTGATTATGACAGGGTTCCACTATATTATATATGTGTCTGTTGTCATATAACTGTGTGCACAAGGCAGATTGGTGAATAGTGAGAGGTTCCTGGGTTAACACATGCAACTGCCGGATATGTGTGGCCCACTGCTGTACTCAGACATGGCCTAAGTTTGTGAGCATGCCCAGTTCGGCCTTTCAGTGTTTTGTTGCCTGACATTTGTCTCATTTATTCAAGTATGTGAGCATGCCCAGTGTGACCTTTCAGTATGTTGCTGTCTGAGGTCCACTACATTTGTTGATGTGTGTGAACATGACCAATATTAACATTTATACTATATGTGTGTTGAAAATCAGGTTCTATTCTTACTGCAGGGCTCACTTTTGTGTCATAACTCGACAGGGATTATGCTGTGCCTGCAGGGTTTCCATGGGATACTTTGCATAGACTTATCAACATTTCTTCATACAGGCTGACCACTGAAATACTGTCATGGTTTAGTGGTTCAGTACTGTGACTATAGTGCACAGTATCCTGGGTTCGAGGCCTGTCACTGCTTTATATTTTCATACTGAGCAGACCAGACTACTTAAGGGCCAGTGGAGCAAATATGAGCATGTTGGCTTTTGTTCAGCTATGCCCAACTTAGACCAAGCTTGTCCAACATTGCTCAACGTTAACCAACATTACTGAACGTTGCCCAATATTGCTCAACATCGACCGCAGTTGTGCTAGTTAGTGTATGCAATTTTGTTTACATATACTGAATGGTGGTAAAAGCTGTTTAGCACTGCTTTATATTGCTTAACACATGGCAATCATGCCTCAGGTGGTGCTGCAGGGCTGCCTATGTCGGATGCACATACTACACTCCCTATACATGTTTGAAAACAGGTAGTGTCAAGTTCAGCATCCCTTTTACTATATGTGTGTGCCAGAGAGAGGTATCATTTCCAGGGTTCCTACTGAGCCAGTGTATGTGCTATGTGTTGCCTCTTTGCCAAGGCCAAAGCATACTGGGCACGCCTCCTTCTGCCTACTGGGGCAGGCTCAGGTTGTTCCTCCTCCGAGTCACGCTCTGCCTGTGATGGCCTTGGTAATGGTGGGGGGCTGTTTGGCCCGGGCCTATGCTGGTCCTGCTGCAGCTATTTTCACAGGATCATATTATGCAGCATAGCACATACCATGACAATTTGGGTACATGTAGTTGGTGAGTACTGCAAGGCTCCACCAGATGTGTCCAGGCACCGGAACCATGACTTGAGCAGCCCAAACACATGCTCGATTACATTTTGTGTTTGTGCGTGTGCCTCATAATGGCGTTCCTGTTCAGGTGTGTGTGCATTTCTAATGGGTGTCATCAGCCACAGCTCCAGTGCATAGCCAGCATCCCCCACTAGGTGACAATGAGGGATGTCCCCATTGGCAAATGTCTGGTACAGCTGTGTCAGATGCCAGATATGGGAATCATGGTAGCTTCCAGGACAGCCAGCACACACATTCAATATTATGCCCTGGGCATCACACACAACCTGGCAGTTGATGGAGGGGAAGTCCTTGCGGTTAGAGTAGACCCTACCCCACTCACCGGCTGGTGCTTTGATGTGTATGTGCGTGCAGTCTTTTGCACCCACTACCTCAGGATATTCCACTATTTGCTGGAAGAGACGCATATTGCTGGCCAATACCTCACGGGAATTGGGGAAATATACATGATCACCGACATGTGCTAACATAGGTTCATAGGTTCATACTAGGCTATCTGCCCTAGGGCATTTACAAGCCTAGCCAGAGTGTGTTTGGCTTTCTCCACCCATTTTAAAATGAATTTTGCTATGCCCTTTTTCGAGGTTAGTATACTGTGCATCTGTCTAACAGTGACACAGAAGTGATACCCGGAGTAAATCTATGATCTCCCATCCACTCATCAAGATTCCTCTTGAAGAAAGTCAATGAGGGACTCTGCCTAACCTGGACTGGGATTTTATTCCAGAGTGAAGGGAGCCTCTGGGTTATGAATCTGTCCCTCCAGCATGTCCTATTTATTTCAGTGCTGAGGTTCAAGTCTCTCGAGCATGTAGCTCGATGGGATTTGGATTTTCTGATGTGCAGCATGTCCATTAATTCCGGGTTGGACATGGCTTTATATGTCAGGCACAGATCGCCTCTGAGCAGGCGGTATGCCACTGAGTAGAGCTGGAGTTTCTTTAACCGGGCAGCATATGGCATCTGTTTGAGCCCTTTGATCCTCTTGGTGAGGTACTTTTGGGGTCTTTCCAGTTGCTGCAGGTGTCTGGTAAGGTACATCCCAAAAGGGGCATTGTACTCAATTATGGGCCTGATGAGGGATGAGTAAAGAGGCACGATGACCTCCCCTGATCTAGATGTGAATCCCTTCATGATTAGGTGGGCTATATAAAATGATTTTCTAACCACTTTGGCCACGTGGTTGTTGAATGAGAGATTGCTATCAACTTGGGTCCCCAGGTCCCTAATTACTTCTTCCTACTTCTTCTTCTTCTTACTTTCTCTATGGTAATTTGTGAGCACTTTGTTTTTGCCGAAGGGGATGACTATACACTTTTTGGCATTTAGCTTGAGGCCATGGCTCTGACACCAGTTGTCTCTTTCTATGAGGCCCTTTTGTAGGATGCTTGTGTCAGCTGGAGAGTTGATTATGGCACCCAGTTTGCAGTCATCTGCGAACTTGGTCAGCCACAGTCCTTCCATGTTGGCCTGTACCTCCGAGAAATATATACCGAATAAGAGAGGTCCCAGGACTGAGCCTTGTGGGATTCCACTTGTAACTGGATTGGAGTCTGACATGGCTCCAGCAATTCTAACCATGTGGGTTCTGTCCTTGAGCCAGTTTGCAACCCATCTAGTGACATAGGGGTTTATATTTAAGCTGGTGAGCTTATCTATAATGCCCGAGTGGGGTATTGTATCGAAGGCTTTTGCGAGGTCCAGGTAGGCTGTGTGGACCACCTTCCCCTCGTCAATGGCCATGGTGTCTGTTTCAAAGAAATCGACCAGGTTTAAGAGGCAGGATCTGCCCTTAACAAAGCAGAACTGGGTAGGATCCAGTTTCTGAAGGTCCCCAATATCTTTATTTATGAGGTCCATGATGATCCTTTCCATAGCTTTGCAGACCAAGCTAGTCAGGCTTATGGGGCAATAGTTTCCAGGATCCGTTGAGGCACCACCTTTGTGGAGAGGGACCACTGTTGCTGTACGCCACTCTTTGGGTACATATCCTGTAGTAAGGCTGAGACTGAACAGTAGTTTTATGTTTGGGTTTAGTTCTTCTTGGAGTTCATGTAGGACGAGCCTTGCCGGGACACTGTCTGGTCCCATTGATGCTGTGTTTTTGCTTTGGAGAGGGCAGCTCTTACCTGAGCATCTGAGATGTCAGGGGCAGCACTCTGCTGGGATAAATATTTGCCCTTTTGGTGGGGAAGGGGAAGAAGTTTGCGCTGAACCTGTCAGCTAGGATGTTGGCAATGTCTGTGGGTTCGGTGTATTTTTGTCATTTTGGACTAATTCTGAGCATATCTGGGAATTCCCACCCAGGTTCCTAACATAACTAAAGAAAGCCTTGTGATTATCCTTAGTGTCCTGTGCAATTTTTCTCTCGAAGCTGGCCTTAGACGATTTTATGAGTGCCCGTAGTTTTTTGCTAATACTGATCAGAGATGCCTTCCCTTTTTGGGATTTTGCTCTATCATGTAGTAGCTTCCTCCTTCTATTGTATAGTTTGTTTATGGCTGAGGTCCACCAGACAGGACGCCTGCCTTTGGAGGATTGGGTCTTGGTTTTGTTTGGGATTGTATGATCCATGCATTCCTGAAGGTGTTCATAGAATGCGTTTATAAAGGATTCTGCGGTCCAGGCCGTATTTTCCACAGGCCCGGGGGCTTTGAAGGATTCCACCTCGGTTTTGAGGAGTGTGAAATTTGCTTTAGAGAAGGTTTTCACTGTGGTTTTCTGGGCAGGGGCTGGGGTCGTGATGTGAATATCTAGTGAGATTAGTTTATGGTCTGATCTTACCAGTGAGGGATACACTTCTGGTCTGGAGCATAGAGTCCCCATGTTGGTGATGATCAGGTCCAGTATGTTTTCCCCTCTTGTGGGAGTGGTAACAAGCTGTTCCATAGCATTTGAGTTTATAAATTCTAGGAACCTTTGGGCTAGGGTGTTGGAGCTAGAGTAATTCTCCCAGTCTATGTTTGGGTAGTTGAAGTCGCCCAATATAATGGTGTTTGGAGAGACCTTCATATTTTCCAGTGTTCTCAGGAAGGCCAAGTGGAGTTCCTGGGTATGGGAGGGTGGTCTGTAGCAGGCTATAAACTGGAAGGCAGTTTTACCCACTGTTAGTTGCACATGGATAGTCTCTGATGCTTCATGCTGTGCCACCAACCTGGAGGTGTGGGTATCTTTGACGAATATTGATACTCCCCCTCCTTTTTTGGTTCGGTCCAAGTTTTAGGGCCGAAAAACATGGTATGAGGTATAACCTGGTAGTGCTGGGGTGCTCTCGGGAGCCTTGAACCAGGTTTCTGTTACTGCACAGATATCGATGTTCTCCATGCTAAGGAGAGTTTCGAGTGCGTGCATCTTGAGGTTTAGACTTCTGGCATTGAGTAGCATTACTCTTAGTTTCTTATCCCTTGTGATACCTATGGAGGTGGTTTGTCTTTTGAGCCTTGCCTAAAAAAGGCACTATGGGGGTGGCAAGAGCCTTTGCCAATATCTGAAAGCCCAGGGTGACAGGTGCAAGCTGTCCCTAGCATTGTGGCTTGTCGAGCATGTCATCCCAGGCTGACAGGCATTGGATCCCCTTTGAATGACACCAATACTTAAGCCAATTGTTGAAATTGATCATCTTGTCTTCATATTGTGGCATCATTCTTGGTGAGGGTAAGATGCTACTCAAGGTCAGGGTCATACCGACCTGGGCTACATGCTCAGAGAGCTCCTCTATGTCTCTTTTCATGTAGTCCAGGGAGGTACGTCTCAGATCATTCACACCAGCATGGACAATGACTGAGTCATATTTGTACTTGCCTTGGAGTGACCTGAGTGCTTGTGTTATGTGGCAGATCCTAGCGCCTGACAGGCAGCTCACCGTGACCTTCTCCTTGTTCAGCCTGGTGAGCGGGACATCAGTGTGCCTGACGATAGAGTCAACTATTACAAGTGTATCAGGTGTGTTGTTTAGCCTTAAGGGCTGTGACTGTTCGGCACACTGGCTTTGTGAGCTATGTGTTACACATGTTTTGTTTTGGGGTAGCGGTTGCTTGGGTGTCTGCTTTGGAGGTCTCTGTTGCTTAGGCAGATTTTTATTTAGAGCCTCTGAGTATGTTTTTGTGTGTTTATGTGTTTGGTTTGCTGTCGTGGTAGGTCTATGTGAGACTGGAATTGTAGTGAGTGTGGTTTCCTTCTCCTCCTGACTGGTTATGCCAGTACTGAGTTGAGAGAGCTTAGCCTCCAGTTTGGCTATATGGTTGCATCGCTCACATGTGTTGGAATTTGTTGGGAGGAGGAGTGGGTTGTCTGTGTACATGAGGCAGTTGTAACATTGCCTCAAGATTCCCAGATTCACCAGCTGGACTGGAGAGGAGATTGACAACTGACCTTTGGACATGCTAGAATAGTATTGTGAATTCCTTTATAATTTAAAAAAGGGCCAATGGGGAACAAGGTACTCAAGGGGAGTTTGGGAGGGTGTAGTGCTTTTAATTTTTTAGTGCTGACTTATATAATTGCTTTAGTGAGCAAGTGCCAGGCTTTAGAGTAGGAATAGGGTGTTTATTATTAGAACTAGATCAGTTCTAAGGGAAAAAGTGAAGAGGAGACTTTGTGGAGTCGAGAATGGTTTAAACCCAATTAAGTGGTGTTGCCCGATGCTGCGCTATGTGCAAAATCGCGCAAAGCCGCGCTAAAGTGGGTTTTATACAGGGGGGGACTTGAAAGAGCTAGAAATTGGCCCAAAATGGCCAATAGACTACCAGATTCTTGTGCTGGGAACACTCCTCCAGGGATATATAGGCTGCTCTAAGCTCTCCACTGCCACTGGTGAACAAAGAAGCCTCCCTTTATTCAAGAAAGGAAATGGGTAACACAGGAACTTTCCAAAAGTCCAGAATACAGCAAAGCCTGTATTTGGACTACTCTATGTCAGGAAAGATGGGAAACAAGGATATTTTTTTTTTCTTTTTTTGCAACAAACAGCAGGAAAATGCAATAAATATGTAACACAGGCTAGTGCACTTGAGTGTGTAGCCTCAACAGGTAAATGCAACAAACAGGGCAAACTTTAAAAGTGCAGGTGCAAAAACAACTTTAAACAGTTTAAAACAGTTCAAGAAGCAGAAATACTTGCAGTTTAGCTAGATCGGACAGTCGCACAGCTAGTAGCAGCAAAAAAAAAACACTTTTATCAGGTTAGCAGTCGCTCTTTTAGCCTCTCTGCTGCTAGCACCACTCTGCAGGACAACGAGGAGCTTGGCTGAGTAGTAACAAGTGCAAAAAATGCGCCAACTTGGGTTTTATACAGGGGGACTTGAAAGAGCTAGAAATTGGCCCAAAACGGCCAATAGACTACCAGATTCTTGTGCTGGGAACACTCCTCCAGGGATAGATAGGCTGCTGTAAGCTCCCCACTGTCACTGGTGAACAAAGAAGCCTCCCTTTATCCAAGAAAGGAAATGCGCAACACAGGAACTTTCCAAAAGTCCAGAATACAGCAAAGCCTGTATTTGGACTACTCTAGGTCAGAAAACACAGGAAACAAGGATAATTTTTTTTTTCTTCTTTGCAACAAACAGCAGGAAAATGCAATAAATATGTAACACAGGCTAGCGCACTTGAGTGTGTAGCCTCAACAGGTAAATGCAACAAACAGGACAAACTTTAAATTACAAGCGCAAAAGTGCGCTAAAGCTGGCTTTAAAGCAGGGGGTTAGAAAGAGATAGGAAATGGCCCAAAACGGCCAATAAGTTACAAGTTACTGGGCTGGAACCACTCCTCAAGGGACAGATAGGCTGCTCAGAGCTCCCCACTCTCACTGGTGAACAAAGAAGCTTCCTCCTATCCAAATAAGGATATGGGCAACACAGGAACTATGACACAGCCCAGAGATCAGCAATACCTGAAGACTGCACTATTCTAGTTCAGTAAAGGTGGGAAACAAGGATATATATATTTTTTTAAGTAGCAGAAATTAGGTACAGAAACACAGTAAATGCTTTAATTCAGTTAGCGCACTTGAGTGTGTAGCCTACCAGTTGCCTGTATTACTCTGCAGGACACCACGAGGAGCTGTGCGGAGTTGTATACAATAACAAACTTTTTAAATCACAGATTCGCTAAGAAAAAAAAATGGCGTTTTAGGCAGAATTAGTTAAGACAGCAAGAAAAGCAGAAAACTGATACTTAATCACTCCAAAGTCACTCTTTTGTCTCTCTGCTGTTGTAGACTCTGCAGAACACCTGGAAGGCACTTGCTGAGCGGAATACAAGCATAAAAACTGTGCAAATGAGGTTTTTATAGCAGGGAAGTGAAAGAGATAGAAATTATCCCAAAATGGCCAATAAACTACTAACTTCTGGGCTGAAACCACTCCTCCAGGGACAGATAGGCTGCACAAAGCTCCCATCTCTCACAGGTGAACAGAGAAACTTCCTTCTATCCAAGTAAGGTAATGGCAACACAGAAACTTGTACCACAGCCCTGGATTCAGCAATAACCTGAAAGCTGGACTATACTAGTTCAGAAAGGTGGGAAACAAGTATATCATTTTTTTTTCAGAAAATAGAGCAGATACAATCAAAATTAGCCCAAAAAGGCCAATAAACTACCAACTTCTGGGCTGAAACCACTCCTCCAGGGGCAGATAGCCTGCTCAAAGCTCCCCTCTCTCACAGGTGAACAGAGAAACTTCCTTCTATCCAAGTAAGGTATGGCAACACAGAAACTTGTAACACAACCCTGGATTCAGCAATAACATGAAAACTGGACTATACTAGTTCAGAAAGGTGAGAAAGAAGTATATATATATATATATATATATATATATATATATATATATATATATATATATTTCCAGAAAATAGAGCAGATACAATCAAAACAACACTTTACCCAATTGACCAGTTAAAAAGCTTAAAACTGAGCTCTGTTCCAGCAGTCTTCAATCAGACAAGTTCTAACTGCACAGTCCTGCCACTAGGGTACAGAGAAACCTTCTCCAAAAAAGACGGCCTGGGTCAGTGCACAATTCATACAAACAAAGCCAGATCCAGCCGGCCTGAATCTAGCCTATGCTACAGCAAACAAGGTGTACCGATTTCAGAAAGAAACAGTTCAAGTAAGCATGTGCAATAAGCCTTTAACCAGAAATTCCCAGCTCAGAAGGGCAGAATCTAGCCTCTCCTCCCACAAGAGTGCAGACCATAAACCTTCTTAATGTAAAATAACTGGCCTGAAGCCCAAGTCCTTAACCTAGAACTAATACACTTTTAGAATAACAGACACTGAGCCTTCAATCAGCAGTTCCCAACTTAGAAGGATGTGCGCTACCTGTCCTGCCACAACAGTGCAGACCACAAACCTTCCTAATGTAAAACAACTGGTTGGAAGCCCAAGTACTTAAACCAAGGGCCATAGAATAACAGTTACAATTTAATCAGGCTACTAACAAGCAGTAATAAAGGCAGCAGAATAAATTTAATTGAGTACTTTTAAAAGAGGCAAAAGCAAAATAAGGTAATAAAGTAGGAAGAAACACAAATACAGTAAGGCAGATAAAGTGCAAAACAATTTTTTTTTTTTTGAGATGGAGGAAACAGAGCAGATTAAGATACTATAGGGGAATGCATCCAGGAACTGGTGCAGTACCCTGGATGCTGATGCCTGTGATATCCCCATCATATCACCAGTTGGTCTCTGGAAGGTACCTGTTGCTAATATTCTTAGGCCAACACATACCTTGGTTTCCACTGGAATGGGTACCCTCTGTTGGTTCTGTGTGTGAGGCGTGGCCTGCACAGCTCAACAATTTGCTGCATGAGGTCTCTGTCCACTCCATAGCGCTCCACTATCTCCAGCTCATGTAGCCCCTGATAGGTTACCCTGGGCCTGTACACTCTTCTCCGTCTCCTCACTGTGGGTTGTCCAGCAGCATTCGCATTGTCACCACCTTCAGCATGTTGCATATGTCACCTTATAACAGCAATGGCAGCCCCTAACATTTCTTTGTCTCAGTAAAGCTTTTTCAGTTTTCACTTCTATTAGCTTACTGCAGTGTTGCAGTGTCTCTGAGAGAAACATAGTGGAATGTTGTTTGCAGAGTTTTAAGTGCTGGGCTGGGCTAGTGTACTGCCTGTGAAATTGCCTGATTCTGATTGTTTTCACCTGCTAGCTCTGCTAGTCCTCCCTGGTTAACTTCCTACTATTTGTTGTGCTTTCTTTTCCCTTTCTGTTTCCTCAGGGGGGCAGCGCCGCACACACAAGCGCAAACACGTGCACACCAGCTCACACGCATGCACACATGCTTACACGGACTAAAACTTGCTTATTCTTACTAAAATGTGCGCACACAGGTGCAAACATGCTTACACAACTTTAAACACCCTTAGACATGCTTACTCTGGCTTAAACGCGCGCGCACAGGCGCACACGCGCAAACACAGTCTTATTCGGATGTACGGGCACACACCCACACGCAAACACATTGCAAGCACTTCTACAAGAAACTTTAGTGTTATCCACGGTATACAACTTCAATTTCTTACCTTTAGCTAGGGTACCTGTTGACACACCTCTTCCAGTGATGAGTAACTGACAGCAAACACATGCCACTCTGCTCCAATGAGCTTCACTTCTTTCATACATACCCCCCTTGTGATGTCACCTATCATCTACTCTGATACTCCCCTTATCCTACTCCTACACTCCACTGACTGTGCTCATTTGCTATGTAAACTTGGGATTCACTATCCTTACCCTCATTTGCATAGGATTGCCTACTAATGCTTGGTTACATCTCTTAGACTGAGCTTCCCCTTAGCAACCTCTAATCGGTAGCCATGTTGTCTTTGGCCTGCTATTCCCTTGCATTGTAAATTAAGAATTACAATAAAATCCACATTTGTGGATTTTAATTATTGGTTTTCTGGTTTTTAGAGCACAGCGCATTTGCGTGGCGCTGCGCTATGCTTAAACATCGGCGATCGGGATAAAAAAAAATTCTTTTATTTTTATTTTGCATCGGTGAACATTGCCAATGGCCGTATTTTTGGCCATTGGCATGCTTCCTCAACTGGATGCATCCTTTTTTGGAGCTGTCACGGCTCTGTTTTGCTATTTGCAGAACCGTACTCAGTTGTCAACGGAGTACATTTCTGCAAATAACACTACTCTTACTCGGACAGGTAAGGGTTTCCTGGATCACAAATTTATCTCATTTGCATAGCTTTTGCCTGCAATTGAGGTAATTTGCATATCCCAGCCCTGTCCGTGTAAGAGTCATTTTAGGAGCTCTTTTGTACGCCCCTACCGGCTGTTACTGGATCGCTCGGTGGACATGTTGGCTGCATGGAGTCTTACTCTACTCTTAGACTCCGTGCAAGCCTTTGTGAATCCGGCCCATTCTTTTAGTATTAGTTTAGCTAGTTTCCAGAATATACACATCTCTTTTAAATGTTCAGTTTACGCTAATGTAAATTTCAGTCAAGATTCAGAATACAACATTTATACTCAGCTATGTGTTCAGTATAGTACATTTCAGTCAAATCTCAAAATATAAAAATAATACTCAGTTACTTCACGTTATTCAGTTATTAGTTTAAAAGTAAAGTAACAGAATCCCATTATTTAGTCATCAGTTAAGGGTAAAGTGACAGACTTATTTCTAACAGGCTTATTACATTATTCAGTCATTAGTTAAGGGTAAAGTGACAGAATTATTTTTACAGGCTTATTAAAATAAGTTATTTAAATAATAGGTAGTAATAGTTATTCAGTATACTTAGGTATAACATGGTAGGCTTAATTTGTTAATTAATTTACAAATTACAGTATGCTTTACATAATTATTGTGCATTAGTCAGAATGTTAAAAAAGACAGTGGGCCTTGGGCGATGCAGTTGTGCAGCGGTTAATGTTATTACCTCACAGCAAGAGGTTCTCCGGTTTGATTTTCAGCTGAGGTGCCTTCTGTGCAGAGTTTGCATGTTCTCCCTGCATTTACTTGGGTTTCCTCCTGGTGCTCCAGTTTCCTCCCACATTCTAAAGACATGCATCTGGAGCGTTTCTCCCTGGGCCTCTGCTGAAAATAGGTTCTGTCCTAGTCAGACTTTCCCAGTCAACAAATGTTAAATAAATAAACACTAACATAAAATGCAAAGGTATAGACCCGAAATACAGAAAGCATAAGTTTAATAAACTGTTAAAATAAGTTATGTAAAGAATAGGTAGTAATAGTTATTCAATGTACTCAAGGAATAACAGGTCAGGCTTGATTTGTTAATTAATTTATAGATTACAGTGCACATATACAAATTACAGTCCACATACATAATTTACATAATTATTGTATGTTAGAAAATTAAAAGGACACTAACAGACAATGTAAAGGTATAGAGTTGAAATGCAGAAAGTATAGGTTTTAGTAAACTATTATAGCTCATAAATATTCATAAAAGTTAAAAAGGTAAGTAGCATTATAGAGCAAATTTAAATAAAAATGTATAGATACAAGTTAACACAGGCTATGGTAATTACGCTTCAAGACCACTTATAAAGTTTTCTTTTTAGTGCAGATTTCAATTGGTCTTCAGAAAATAGCCATCATGCTTGATAGGCTATACAATAAGAACAAACAGTAGAATGTTTAAAGATGTAAATCTATAAACTACAGGAAAAGCTTTCATTTGCTATAAGAAAAAGACGTCATGGTACGCTAAAGTACCAGTTCATAAGGTAAAAAACAGTACGCTAAAGCACCAGTTCATAAGGTGAAAACATTGTTAATAAACAATGCAACTTTACCATTACAGCATACAGAGATATAAAAGAAAAATAGGCAGGGTTAACAGTTCGTACTCTGTATAACTTAAATAAAAATTCACAAAGACAGGTTAATCAGCTTTAAAAGCCACAGAATTAAAAGACATTCATTTTCAGAATAATGTACTGGTTTTAAATATATCACTTGTACATTAAAACTTAGACTTGAAGACTCTAAAGACCATGAATCTAAGTAATATAAAAATCAAATCATAAAGTTAAGAGGCTTCAATCCAAATAGGCCATAAATGCTCAAGTGACACCTAGTAGTCAAAATTAAAATTGCAGGTGAACCAAATATATTTTTTTTATTTTCAGATTATAAGTCAGGTAGCATAAAGCTGTATACAGTAGTTAGAAATATAAATATACGGTAACTACAGAAATAGGTCCCTGTAGACATTCATCAGGAACCTCAGAGGCAACTATTAGATTAGGGACTTCCATTTCTAAGTAGTTATTAGACATTAGACAGGCTAAAAGGTAAAATAAATTGTGTTTCATTTATGCATAAAAGACAGTTAAGCAGAAAGAAAAATAACCTTGCTGGTCAAGCATGAGAGACAGTTTATTAGAAAGGAAAGATAGGCATAAAGTGTGTAAAATACAGAAATGCAGAATGTTTTTTTCTTAAGGGAAAGATACAATCTTGCCAGCTACAGAATGTTCTTTAATGGAATGTTAAATAAATCACATATGAGACAAAGCCTGAGACCGAGGTTAGGAAAAGTAAATAAGCAAAATTACTGGAGTGAAGCAATATAATATGTTGTGTTCAGGATAGCAGTTCAGTTAAGGTTAGTGAGTTTGTTTGACCTGTTACTTCAGAGAAGACTACAGACACTCGAGCCTGAGTACAGAAGACAGGTCAAATAAAGACTATATTAGTTTACATTGTTCAGGACAATCAGTATATGATGTAGAGTAACTTTGAACACTAATTGTTTATCAGCACTGTTAATGAAGACAGTATTTGGATATTGTGAACATCAAATAAAGCCTTATTAAATAAACTACACTGTTTGGAGAATTCATTCTGGAAAGTACACAAGACTTGGTCCATAAAGGAGAGACTGGCACCTGTTCAGCATGAGTTTGTGTAATTAGCAGATAAAGACTTTTGTTCTCAGTCTCATTAAAGTGTTTCCAGCTAATTATGGTATAGTACAGTCTTATCAATTCTTACATCAATGGAAATTCTGAGCTTTGGCCAGCTGCAATAAATTGGACGTATAAGTGAATTTAAGTAAATCTTTATGTGCACTTTTTTCAAATAATACAGCATTTAAATTGATTTATTTGTGTTGCATTGAATACTATCTCTCTGGAAGTTGTGGCTCTGTTTTTTCAGTTAATGCTTGTTATAATTCCTAAATAGCCAGTGATAAGTGGGGGTAGTTCACTTCATTGTTATTTGGTTTCTGCCTTATATAAGTGGTACATGTTGGATTATTTTCTGATTAAACTCTGAGCTTTTGGCCAGCTAAGACCTACATGCAATCAACTGGATGTATAAGTGAACTTAAGTAAATCTTTATCTGCACTTTTTTCAAATAATGCAGCATACTATCTAGCTGGAAGTTGTGGCTCTGTTTTTTCAGTTAGTTCCCCACCCACCCTCCCTGCTTTTGTTTTGGTGTTAATCTTGGTGGCTTTGAAACTCTCCACCCCTCTTGTAAATTTGCATTGGGATACTCCTCCTAGGGCCATCTCATTTGCTCACTCAAAAAAAAAATTGCACTTTTTTCATCTGCCTTTACTGTATTTGTGTTTCTTCCTACTTTATTTTGCTTTTGCTTCATCTTAAAAGTACTCAGTTGTATTTATTACTGCTTGGTGTAACTATCATTCTAAGCCTTTTGGTTTAAGCACTTGGGCTTCAGACTAGTTGTTTTACATTAAGAAGGTTTGTGGTCTGCACTGTTGTGGCAGGACAGGTAGCTTACATCCTTCTAAGTTGGGAACTGCTGATTGAAGGCTCAGTGTCTGTTATTCTAAAAGTGTATTAGTTCTAGTTTAAGCACTTGGGCTTCAGGCCAATTATTTTACATTAAGAAGGTTTGTGGTCTGCACTCTTGTGGGAGGAAAGGCTGGACTCTGCCCTTCTGAGCTGGGAATTTCTGGTTAAAGGCTTATAGTGCATCCATATTTGAACTGTTTCTTGCTGAAATTGGTGCGCCTTGTTTGCTGTAGCATATACTAGATCCAGGCCTGCTGAATCTAGCTTTGTTTGTATAACTTGAGCACTAATCCAGGCCTTCTTTTTTGGAGAAGGTTCCCCTGCACCCCAGTGGCAGGAGTGTGCAGTTAGAACTTGTCTGATTGAAGACTACAGGAACAGGGCTCAGTTTTGAGATTTTTTTACTTGTTAATTTTGTAATTTGTTTAAAAGCCTTTTCTGATTGCTTGTAGTCATCTAAAGCTGTTTTAAGTGTATTTTTTACAGTCTGTAGTCATTTAAAGCTGTTTTAAGTGTTTTTGCCTTATCTTTTCAAACAAAATGTCATTGTTTCCCACCTTTCTAAGCTAGTATAGTCCAGTTTTCAGGCTAGTGCTGAATTCAGGGTTGTGTTACAATTTTCTGAGTTGCCCATACCTTACTTGGATAGAGGGAGGTTTCTCTGTTTACCTTTGAGAGAGGGAGCTTTGAGCAGCCATCTGTCCCTGGAGGAGTGGTTCCAGCCCAGAAGTTAGTAGTTTATAGGCCATTTTGGGCTAATTTCTATCTCTTTCATTTCTCTGCTGTAAAAACTGCATTTGCACGGTTTTGCACGTCCAGGCAGTGCTGGTTAGCTAGGGCTAAATTTATCCCAACTCCACCAGGTCTCCTCTTCAGTTTTCTCTTGAAAGTAGTCTAACTCTCAACCTAAGCACTTAAAAAGCATCCTAGAGTCCAGCACTTGCTCAGACCTAATAGCAAGCACTAATATACCCCAACACTTGATTGCCCAGCAGGGCAAGGCTCATTATTCACCCCTCACCAACCAAGCGACTAAGCAGCTCACCCTACTATTCAGGCATGACCAAAGGGCAATTTCAGGTATACTCTCTAGTCCAGCTGGTGAACCTGGGTATTCTGAGGCAATGCTACAACTGCCTCATGTACACAAAAAACCCTCTCCTCCTACAACAAAACATTAACATATGCGAGAGATGCAATTATATAGCTAAACTGGAGGCTAAGCTCTCTCCACCCAAGACTGGAACAGGCAGTCATGAGGAGAAGGTTAACACTTGCACCATACCTCCAGCCTCACATAGACATACTAAACCAGCACTGGCAAAAAATACACATAAATACACAAAATCATACTCGGAGGCTCTAAATAAAAACCTGCAAAAGTATCAGAAACCCCCAAAGCAGACACCCAAAAAAACTGCATCTCCCATCACAAACCAGACAACACATAAAACACAAAATAAGTGTGCCGCACAATCACAGCCCTTAAGGCAAAATAACATACCTAACACATTAGTAATAGGTGACTCTATAGTCAGGCACACTGATGTCCCACTCACTAGGCTGGATAAGGAGAAGGTTAATGTTAGCTGCCTGTCGGGAGCCAGAATCCACCACATAACACAAGCACTCAGGTCACTCCAGAACCAGTACAAATATGACTCTGTCATTGTTCATGTTGGTGTTTATGACCTGAGATGTACCTCCCTGGACTACATGAAAAGAGACATGGAAGAGCTCTCTGATCATGTAGCCCAGGCGGGTATGACCCTGAGTAGCATCCTGCCCTCACCAAGAATGATACCGCAGTATAAAGAAAAAATGATCAATTTCAACAATTGGCTAAGCTTCTGGTGTCATTCAAAGGGGATCCAGTGTCTGTCAGCCTGGAATGACATGCTCAACAAGCCTCGTTGCTTCACAAGAGATGGCTTGCACCTGTCACCCCTAGGCTTTCGAATACTGGCCAAGGCTTTTGCTGCCCCCATAGTGCCTTTTTTAGGCAAGGGTCAAAAGTCAAACCCACGTCTGTAAACAACACAAATAAAAAAATGAGGGTTATGCTACTCAACGCCAGGAGTTTAAATCTCAAAATGCATGTGCTCGAAGCACTCCTCAGTATGGAGAATGTCGACATCTGTGCAGTAACTGAAACCTGGTTCAAGGCTCCACAGAGCACCCTAGCAGTACTGGGTTACAAATCATACCACACATTTTGACCACAGAACATGGACCGAAACACAAAAGGAGGGGGTGTATCCATATTCATCAAGGATACCTACACCTCCAGGTTAGTGCTGCAGCATGATACCTCTGAGATCATCCATGTGCAACTAACATCAGGCAAATCTGCAATGCAAATTGTAGCCTGCTACAGATCACCCTCCATGACCTAGGACCACCACTCCGCCTTTCTGGAGACACTGGAAAACATGAAGGTCCTACCAAACACCCTGATATTGGGCAATTTCAATTACCCTGCCATTAACTGGGAAAACTACTCAAGTACAAACTCCCACGTCCAGCGCTTCCTGGAATTTATCAACTCAAATGCCCTGGATCTGCTGGTAAACTCCCCCACCAGAGGTGAAAACATATTGGACCTGGTCATCACCAACATGGGCGACAGGTGTTCCACACTGGAGGTCAACCCGTCACTGGTTAGATCATACCATAAACTAATCACTCTAGATGTCCACACCACACCACCACCTCCAACCAAGGAAACCACAGTGAAAAACTTTTCTATAGCAAACTTCACCTTACTTAAGACAGAGGTGGTAAGTTTCACAGCCCCCACACTAAAGGATAACAGTGTCCAAGATGCAGGAACTTTTACAAATGCACTCTATGAGCACCTACAAGGATGCATGGATCATGCCATCCCTAGCAAAACCAAGACTCACTCCCCTAAGAGAAGGAAACCAGTCTGGTGGATCCCTGTCATAAACAGACTATACAATAGAAGAAGGAAACTAGTTCAGAAAAAAAGCAAATCCCAAAAAGGAAAGACATCCCTGATCAGTATCAGTAAGAAACTAGGGTCCCTCATAAAATCCTCCAAGGCCAACTTCAAAAGAAAAATAGCCAAGGATTCAAAACATAACCATAAAGCCTTCTTTATCTATGTCAAGAGTCTAAGTGGCAACTCACAACTATGCTCTGAGCTAGTGCAAAATAGCACAAAATATACTGAACCCACTGATATTGCCAACATCCTGGCAGATGGATTCAGTGCAAACTTCACCCCCCTCTCACACCCAAAATGGCCCACAACAATACCGGAAAAGTGTAGTGTCCCAGAAATCACAGACGCACGGGTGAAAACAGCCCTTTCAAATCCAAAAGCACAGCATCAATGGGGCCAGATGGTGTCCCAGGCTGCATCTTGCACGAACTACAGAACGAATTAACCCCCCACCTAAACACACTGTTCAACCTCAACCTCTCCACAGGCTATGTGCCCATAGAATGGCACACAGCAACGGTTATTCCGCTCCACAAAGGAGGGGCCACAACTGACCCTGGTAACTATCGCCCTATATATAGGCCCTAACTATTAGCCTGACTAGCCTGGTCTGCAAGGCTATGTAGCGCATCATCATGAAACTAACAAAGACATTGAGAACCTTCAAACAATTGACCCGACCCAGTTCAGCTTTGTTAAGGGCAGATCATGCCTACTAAACCTGGTTGACTTCTTCGAGAAAGTCACCAAGGCCATAGATGAGGGGAAGGTAGTTCACACAGCCTACCTTGACCTTGCCAAGGCTTCTGACACCATTCCCCACTCAGGAATTATAGAAAAACTCATCAGCCTAAACATAAACCCCTATGTAACGAGATGGGTTGCCAACTGGCTTACAGACAGAACTCACACAGTAAGAATAGTGGGCTCCAGGTCCGACTCTAAACCAGTCACAAGTGGTGTCCCACAAAGCTCGGTCCTGGGACCCCTACTGTACAGCATATACTTCTCAGAAGTACAGGCAAACACAGGAGGATTATGGCTAACCAAGTTCGCCAATGACTGCAAACTGGGAGCCATAATTGACTCTCTGGCTGGCACAGACATTCTTCAAAAGGGCCTTACTGAGACGGACACCTGGTGTCAAAGTCATGGTCTCAAGCTAAATGCCAAAAAATGCATTGTCATCCCATTTGGGAAAAACAAAACACCCATGAATTACCACATAGGTGGCAACCCCCTTAATACAGAAGAAATAATAAGAGACATGCATCTGGAGCATTTCTCCCCGGGCCTCCGCTGAAAACAGGCTCTGTGGAACCTAGTCGGACTTTCCCGGTCAACAAATGTTAAATAAAAATAAATAAATAAAGATATGGGGACCCAGGTAGATAGTAATCTCTCCTTTGACAATCATATTGCCAAAGTAGTTAGGAAATCCTTCTATGTAGCCCATATAATTACTAAAGGGTTCGCATCTAGAAATAAAGAGGTTATAGTGCCCCTCTACTCGTCACTCATCAGACCAATCATAGAGTACAATGCCCCACTTTGGATATACCTCACAAGACACTTCCAACAGCTGGAAAGACCACAAAATTACCTCACCAACAGGATTACTGGCCTCAAACATATGTCCTATGCAGCCCGACTGGAAAAACTCCAGCTGTACTCAGTCGCATATTGCTTATTCAGAGGTGATCTCTGCCTGACTTGCAAAGCCATGTCCAACTCAGAATTGATGGACATGCTCCACCTAAAGAAATCCAGGTCACTGCAAGCCACTCGCTCTAGTGAGCTAAACCTCACCACAACAATAAATAGACTCCCCATGCTTTGGAACAAAATTCCTAACTACATTAGGCAGAGCCCCTCACTAACACTCTTCAAGAGAAACCTTGACGAGTGGATGGGTAACAGAAAATACACCCCTGGGATCACTTCATTGGCTCTTCTTGACAGAGGCTCAGTTAATTAATCAATGGGGTGACGAAAGCTGACACACTCTGGCTAGGCTTATAAATGCCCATGGGCAGATAGCCTAGTAAATACCTATGAACCTATGAACCTATGTGTATCTGGGAGCTATGCTCCAGTGGAGAAAGGAGGGCCCACATTATGACTTTATTCTCAGCACCTGAGAAGGGAGATTTCTGTGAGTATGGCCCCCTTATTTTTGGACTTTTGAGTCATATCCCTATCATGATAGAAGAAAAATGTTTGTATTAGGCAACCAACTTACCATGGGGGTAGTATGGGCTGTTATACATATGGAGAAACATATATTGGTGTGTAGCGATCAATTATCATCATTGAAAACAGCCTAAACAACAATGAAAGCCCTGTAATATCCTATATGCATTAACCCTCCTTCAAGTATAAATATATATAAACTAAAGAAGACAACAAACTATTTATGTGCATACAACACTATATATACACCTATTATGCAGATATAACAGCATAAGCAGAGAAGCAGTGGTTAATGTAACACAAATCTACAAAAGTCAAACAAATCAGATATTTCTGAACATCTAATGGTGTTACATTAATACTAAACAGAACTTTTAATGCATGAATGTTGCTTGCTGTCCAACCCCCATGAAATACAAGTAAGGGATAACTGCAATAGAAAGGTTATTTCAAAACCACTCCCATTACACAGCACTCATTGCAAATAATTTTATCAACATATACTATGGAGCAGTATTTGTAAGGAAGATTACATACCCTGAAAGATTTCAGACTGTTTCCTATATATTTCTAGTTGAAACTGTTGTCAGTAATTTGTTTGGCAACACTTGGAAAACCAAGCAGTCTCCTAGCACAATGATAGTTCCATAGCGACATGCCCTGCTTATATGGTATAGATTAACTCCCCTGGGCATCTTGAGTGTATTAATTAGCTCTTAACTCATTATGATTTCTGAATCACTCAAATTTGTTTGACATACTGAGCAGGTAAACATGGCATTGGTTCCTCCATGATGACATGCACACACCTGATCAGAACAATAGTTGGAATTAAAGAGTTTTGGCTAGGTAATGTCTTACAAGTGTGCCGCATTAGCAATACTGACAGGGCAACAATTTGTTCAGCATTCCTGCTAATGAGAAGCATGCTTTAAGAAGGTATGTCAGAGAAAAAAAGGCTTACAAAGAAGGTTTAAGTTACATTTGCTGATTTAGGCATGAACTTTGATGCACATTTTTGTTAACACTTTGTAAGAATGAGTTGCCTGTTCACACATGGAATGAAGATTGCTAACAAAGTGGCTAAAACCTAAAGCATACATACGACATAAAAAGAAAGGTTTATACTTATGGCACCCTTTAAGATATTCCTTGTGTAAAGGTAATATTGTTATCAGGAGTTCCTTGTCTTGCACACAATTGTTTGTAACCTCACATCCTTTATTCTCTTCATTTCTACAATGATCTCAGTCACACATTTGTACTGTGACAGGAAAAATTACAACAGTCTGATAGCATGGGTATAGGGCAGAATGAATGTAAATTTCAGACGTACAATGCTAACCACAAGTTCTTTGCTTTCTCCTTTTTTATTTCAATATTCAGGTTGTGCAACATGTTTATTATGTCAGTGTCTCATTGTAATGCCAGAGGTGCAGTGTTCAAATCTCATAAAGGTACCACCTATTTGAAAGTAGGGATCCTGACTGTACACATTTAACTTGTATAAACCCACAGAGTACAGAACTCATTACAATAATGCATGACTGACTCCTTTTGGCTTTATCTTTTTCACAATGATTGGCATTACCCATCGATGCCTATCATCAATGCCATTTGTTGAATGACAGTTCCTAGCAAAAACTCAACATGTAATTTCACAGCGTTTATATCACGTTATCGAAAGATGAAAATAGCGAATGCTATTTCATCAAACCTAAAATATCTAAACCACATAATATTGAACATTCAGAACAGCGAATTTTTTCCTTGGGAAAGAATTCGCTATTATGAAACACATACACACAACACAAGCACACCTAAAAAACATTAAAACACACACATATACTTATAATCCTACAACTAACCCTACACTAAACTATACATATACTACTATCTATCCACTTACCTTAACCCAAACCCTAATCCTAAGGTTCATCACTATCGCACACTGATCTAACCCGTGCCCTAGCCCTAACTCACTTAACCCGCCCCTAAACCTAATTCACCTAACCCACACCCTAACCCTAATTCAACTAACCTGTGCCCTAACCCTAACTCATCTAATCCACTCCCTAATCCTAAGAACCACACAATTGCACACTTACCTGAACCCGACCCGTAAATCTCCACCACAGCACTGAAAATACTGAAGCCACAGAACTGGCCAACCGAATTCTTTCCCTAGGAAAGAATTCGGTGTTCTGTGGCTTCGCTACTTTTAGCATTTGATCAAAACGGGTCGATATTAGAACATTCAAAGTTTTAAAACTTTGATGTTCTGATATAGACCCGTTTCACATGTGCAAACACTTAGCCATCAGTGATGCAAATTGGACTGATGACAATGCACCTTACCTTGCACTCTGGACACTACTGAATACAAAAAATTATAAGTGTCTTGCAACTTCTTGAATGGTTCCAAGTGTTGTATATCCTCAACAATAGCACAAGAGATGCAAAGTTTGAATCCACATTCGGGATATATTTCTGTTATGTGGTACAGTGCTCATTATTTTATTCATCTGGCATACCTGTCCAATGTATTCTGTTAGTGTTCCAATATAACTGGGTAGTATGGCTCCTACACCTGATAACATGACCTGTCTCACCAGTTTTGCTCACATCACTAGTTATACTAATACAATTCTGTGTGTGTGCTGAGGAATGAATAGTACCTGTGCAATGAATACCATGAGGAAACAGAGGCAGCAAAACAATATGAAGAGCACAGCAACATAGCTTTCAAAACATATCTGAACACTTCTTCAGGGGCATATCTTAGTAATGATGAAGTGTACATCATCTTGGGATATGCTGGAGAGAACATCACCTTCTGTACACTCAGTATGGTCCTTTCCCCAATATTTGTTAACCCAAACAATATAATGCTTTTGGTTAAAATGATAGCACATGGCACACATGGACAACAACTGTAGTGTTTATTATTCTTTGCACTGTAGTTAGCATGGAGTGCTATCTCTATTTAGGAATGACTGTAGAACTGGCACTTCATGTATTATGGCAAAAACTAAAAAACACAATTATGCATGCACTAAGACTTTGCCATCAGCCTTGCAAATAAGCTTGTCTTTGGCACATGTCAGTTAGCACTGAATATATTGTAACTATTAATACAATATTTTTTTCCACAGAAAAGCAAATTTGACTCAAATTTAGTACACCAATAAGGGAACTACATATTCAGCAGCAGTGATATGGTTGCCAGAAGTGGGTATATTTCCATTTTTATATGAATTTGTAGTCCTCAGCCTACACCATTGGAATGTTAGTTCCCCTGTGGAGATAACAGTTAATACACAAAATTTAGAAATGCATATTCCTTCTTGTCAGGGTTTGATTCCAAGGTGGTATCACACATACTTTACTCATTTGTATGTGACACCCTTGGAATGTTAGTTCTCCTGTGGCATAAACAGTTAGTACATAATATTCAGAAATGCAATATCCCTTCTTGCCATGGGTTTGATTCCAAGGTGGTACACTTTGTTAATTTTTACGTGACACCAATGCAGTCAGTACCACAGAAGCAAAATGTACATTAGGACAGCACAGAAGAACAACAATATCCTGGAGGTGATTTCATATCTATGTGTCACACTGTTCACATTACGAATGTTCTAAACCATCCCACAGTGCTTGTGAAGAGGTGGGACTATATCATTTGAAATGTAATGGAGATATCACCATTAACCAGAATTTGCTGGAGTCACTGTGGATCATATATATATAGTGATCAGCAGACATGGCCAAGTCTTATTTCCATCTTTCTCACCTAAAATGGATACTTAAGAAATAATACATACATTTCATTCTAATCCACGTTTGTGTGTTCTGTCATGCAAATGTAGTTCTTTAGGTGGTCTTTTGTTCATCACAGATTGGTGCATGTGAAATCTGATTTGAGCACCAATTCCCTGCTATTTTTCCTGAGATCTTTAAAGAGAAAACATTGCAGGTGATGGTGAGGGTATTGCTCCATTTACAGCACAGAGCAGGTGTCAGTAAAAGGAGTCAAAGCTTTTTGTAGGACTCCTTGTTAAACATTACAGCCAAAAGCTTCTGCAGGGTGACTATACTAGGTCACAGTATAAGGCTGTGGCTTGGAATAGCTTAGCCAAGACTGGTATCTGTACAACTGGCATCCCACACATGAGTGAATAGTGCTGTCACCATTATAGTGACTTAAAAAGGTGAAAACAGGACCTGTTTAATATGAAGAATGTTATAGGACTTATGACCCACCTTAATTGTGCAGGTATATTGACTCATGACAAAACAATGCACTACCATGACTTGGCAACGCTTTTATTTTTTTTCTGTTATATATAGCTTCTGCAGCTATTGAAGGAAATAGGCCAACACATCAGGAGAAAATGCAATACCTCAGAAAGGCACAGGGTAGGTATGGGTTCAAGTATGACTGACTTCCATTTCATAATAGCACTGATTTTACAAATAGGTTATCAATTTTCTGGACATCAGTCCATAACTATTTGCCAAAGTTATATATGACTATACATAATCAACATTTGCAAATTGCACATACCTATATGATTAGCTCATGCAGCATTGCATTAGTCAATGGTTAGACAAACATAGATGTCTGTGGGTATAAATCAAAACAACAAAAATTACTCTGTATGGATTAATATTTATTATGAGTTGTAACAAAAAAGGACCAACATTGTAGTAAATCAAAAATCCAATATAACTTCACAAGTAAAACAGCAAAAGCCAGAGTTGGAAATGCAAAGAAACCTTTAATATGCAGCAAAGATTTGGGGAAAAACCCTGCTTCAGTGCAATGTAAAAACTTCAATCAACACACATTTTTAAAGAAATTCAAATAAAATCACATGACACAGCCTCAATCACATTCCAATAAGAATTTTTCAATTAAAACATTTAAAGTCACGTTACATAAACATTCTGTATACAATGTGACATAAAAATAAGGCATAAAAATAGACATTATAAAAAATACTTATCATTTCTATGTATACTGCATCTGTTTTTAACCAAAGCTGGTGTGCTGCTTTTTGCAGCCTTAATACTTAGTGCATGGTCAGCCTGCAAACAGATTATCCAACTAAATTCTCTAGACTCTAAAATCTTATTCAAGTCACCACCTCTAATATTTTTATATACTCTATCACCCTGAATAAAAATTCATGGCCCTAACCATGTATATGTATAAGTTTAAATAGAGCATTAGTCAGAACATTTCTTCTAATGTCTGCTCTGTGCTCAAAAATATGATCTTTAAGTTTATGAGTGGACTTACCCACAGAACGCAGAGCATTTCGTACAGGTGGCTAAATAGACAATATTAGTGGTGTTACATGTAGCAAAACATTTATAACTAAACTCTTTGTTGGTAATTGGATGTATAAATCTATTTTTATTATTACAAATATATCTACGGCATGTACAAATATAACAAGGAAAGGTGCCTTGTTTACTAGCTGATATGCATCCCTTTTATTCGATAAGTGCATTTCTTTGTAGCAAAGCCTTTTTTCCAATTACAAGTTCTATAAGAAAATTTTGTTTTTTCACCAATAAGTTGTCTTAATTCTTGCATACCTTGTAAAATAGCCCAATTCCGTGAAATAACCTTTTTAACCTCATTTGTTTTTCTGTTAAATGTAGTCACATACCTAAGGCAGGGATCTTTCTGCCCTTCACAATGTATAGATGAAGGCAAATCATAGTTAAAATATGTCTTTGCTGAAGCATCTCTTTCTGATATAACTTCAGACATAACTGATTTTAACATATGATCTTCATACCACCTCTCTTTAAACTCATCTAGCATATCATTCTTGTGTGCTATACAGGTAGTTTCATTCGTATTAAGTCTACATACTCATGTTAACTGGCTCTTAACTATGCCCCTAACAACATGGGGGACATGCATGCTCCACCTACGGGTATATCTATTAGCTTGGACTTGCTTTTTATGTATGCATGTTTCCAGGCCTTGTAATGTGTTAGTTATTTTTACATCTAAGAAATTTACTTCTTTGTTTGAACTACTAAATTTAAAACTAAGTAAACTAGTAGCATTCCCTAGATATTCTACAAATTGACTCAGTTCTTGTTGGTCTCCATGCCAAACCATAAAGATGTCATCTACAAAGTGTTTGAAAAATAATACCTTATTTGTAAATGTTGAATGGCCTTCAAAAACAAAGTCATCTTCCCATTGGCTAAGTACAATATTAACATAGCTATTAGCCATGGCTGTGCCCAAAGCGACACCTGTGCATTGACTATTAAATATAAACACATTACTTGTAAGAACCAGATCTAATGACTGACATATATTGTCTATATCCCTAGAATAAAGAGTGGTTCTATCATGTAAAAAATTCTGTAACACATCTAAATCATATTCATAGGGAATTACAGTGAACAGGGAATTAATATCCAATGTTACAAATAAAAATTCAGTAATACTAGTAGACTGCTTCCATTCAAACAATTTTGCTCAAAAAAATCTCCTGTGTCACAAATATAATTTCTTATTTTACAAAGGTACTTACGTAAGATGGATTGTATATACAATGAGATAGGTTCTGTGATCCACCCCCTTCCAGAGAAAATGGGTTTCATAGGGGGGTTGGTCAGACTTTTGTGAACTTTTGGCAAGCCAT
The DNA here is from genome assembly GCF_019279795.1 of Protopterus annectens. Classification (NCBI taxonomy): domain Eukaryota; kingdom Metazoa; phylum Chordata; order Ceratodontiformes; family Protopteridae; genus Protopterus; species Protopterus annectens. Next base: position 571,699,180 of record NC_056733.1, on the reverse strand, counting down.
ACAAAAATTATATCACAGGGCATGGGACAAAAAGATAATTAAACAACTCAATATAAACATCTTCAGACAATTGCATCTCATATATAGCAATATTCACTCTAGTAATAATTATTTTAACTTCTAGCATTTCTATCTTAGAAAATGTACATTCATCAGATAAAAACTCATTCAACACTTAATCTAATTTGTTCATTATTATGACTGCCCTGCCTTTCTCGGCTTGCTTAAACAGAATGTCAGCATTTTCTTGTAAGTTCTTTATTGCAACATGCATTTCAGGTGTTAAATTTTAAAATCTGTCATTAGTTTTAGTCTCATATAAGGAACATAGTTCTTCACACACTTCCTGAAATGCTGAAATGACTGGGAAACTATTAGGGATAAATACACTAGATTTTTTAAATGCCTGATTAGTTGTATTTACTGAATTCCTAAATATCAGTTTTAAATTCAAGTTAAATAAGTAAAATATACTGCACTAAGCCTGCAAGGCTAGAAATGTACTGTAAACTGTTTATTGAATAAAACAACAAAAATACACACAAAGTAAGCACTTTCACGACATCCAGTCACTTCATCAGACAACATTCAAAGACAGTGCTCATCCTAAATAATCCTCTACAAAGTCAGCTGACTTAATTAATCACATCAATTAAAGTGAACAAAGTATTTAAAAATGTGTGCATATATACTACATAACATATGATATAAAACATATACTGAGAAGCATCTGCATACATTTTAAAAACATTTAAAAACTGTGTAAAAACTATATAAAAACTATGTGAAATCCTTCTTTATAAAAACAGCATTCTTTATTTATGCCTAAGAGGGCATGCCTTCAGAAAAGGTTTTAATGAAGAAGTGATGTTAAGACCTGGAGGTCTTTCAGCATTTAGCAGAAGAATCCATTTCTGTTCTGCTGCTTCTGTGTGATTCTCCAGGCCCCCCCTCTAATATCTACATCTAATACTTGTAAAACAAAAAATCTAAAACTATGTGTAGGGTCATTTAGTAGCACATGTACTGCTAATGCATTGTTTTCTTTCTTGTTCTTCACATCCCTGATGTGCTCAAACACTCTGTCTTTAAGTTGTCTATTTGTTTTACCTACATAGTAGGCATGACATTTCTCACAGAAAGAAAAATAGACCAAATTAACTGATTTACAGTCTGCATAATACTGCATTCTCGGTGTGAATCTCAAAGAGGGATGTTGGTAAAAGGAACTAGTATATAAATAGTTGCATGCTGTACACTTTCTACACGGAAATGTTCCTATCCTAGTAGATTCATACAGGTTTTTGATTGTGCTCTTCCTATGGCATAAGTGTTGTTTTATGGATTTATTGTTTCTAAAAGAGAAGGATGGTGTTGTACCAACTATACTAATTAATTCTGGTGCATCTTGTAGAAGCCTCCAGTTATCCTTTATAATGTCACAGAATTCATTGCTATCACTAGAATATTGAAAAGTAACTCTAAAATTGTCATTGGTAACCATTCTGTCTTGGCTAGTGTTTGATTCTTCAGCCATATAATCAAAGTATGGTTTACACCTATCGGCCCTATGTAACCAAGCTTCTTCTATAGCTTTTACTATTTATTTTTCTGAGTAACCTCTCTAAAAAAAATCTGATTTTAATTGTGATAGGGCTGTATGCGCATCTCTGTCATTACTATGTAGTCTTAAAGTTCTATATATCTGCCCTTTAAGTACATTGCGTGGAATATGTTGCGGGTGCATACTTCTTTTATGTAAAAGGGCATTCCTCTTGATAGGTTTGGAATAAACAGTTTGCAGTACGTTTCTAGCCTTGCAGGCTTAGTGCAGTATTTTTTACTTATTTGGCTTTTGTTTTCCTGCACTACTCCATACCCTGCCTTCATTCATTTTGTTCTTATTTCTTAAATTCAAGTTACTTGTGAAAAGCCTTAAGTTAGTTAAACCATCAATAATACTGTGAGTGCCAGATGGAATAAACTGCGGTCCTCTCTGTAACACTGATAACCTAAAAGGCAATGTCTTTCAGCTTTTTCCAGTTAGGGGTCGCCACAGCGGATCATTGGTCCGTAGATTGATTAGCAGTGGGGTTTTTACAGTGCCAAGTTACAGCCAGGTGGCCAATGTTTTGTAGGAAGAATGAGGTTTAAGGGAAGGCAGGAATTGAATGAGCTTTGTAATGCTTGACTGACAATAACAGGCTAGATTATGAGGGGTTATAATGTTTGCAATTATAAATATGTCAATATGGTTTGTTTTAATTTATATAAATATATGATTGCCTGTGTTATAAGTGATAATTTAATAAAGATTTTTCTTGTGTAAAAAAGAAAAAACAGGCATGTTTTATACATCCCAACCCCCCAAATAACTTTAACTGACTGCCTGGATAATCATGTCTTAATACCTTTTAGGCACCTGTTTACTGAGGATGTGCAGGAGGTACTAATGGGGGCAAGAAAGCCCCCTCCTAGAAAATCATACATTAGCAAATGGAAAATGTTTTCTGGTTGATGCCAAAAACATAAACAGAACCCATTCAAAGTAGTGTTTCTCTTGTGTTACAATATGTGTGAGAGTTACTTTCCTATTGCAGCTCTTATTCCTCTATCAAGGTTCATGTATTTGCCATTTCAGCATGTATACCCATGGATCCCCCTCTCTCGAGGCATTCCAATGTCAAAATATTTTTGAAAGGGGTTACATATAAGAGACCTCCAAGAAAACCAGTGTCTCCTCCTTGGGACATTAATTTTGTGTTAGAGAAGCTAACACTTGCTCCATTTGAATCAGCTCATCTGGCTGACTTGAGGTTCTTAACACAGAAAACAGTTTTACTGCTTGCTGTAACCTCTGCAAGAAGAGCATCTGAGTTGTAAGCTCTTATGGTGGCTCAGCCTTATTTCATTTTCCAAAGGACAGGATTTCCTTGAGAACTAAGACTCTTTTTTATGCTTAAAGTGGTACCCAAAATTTCTTAAAGTCAAACTATCCATCTCTCTGTGTTCTTTCCTGAACCCCAAAATGAGGGAGAAAGGACAATTCATACCGTGAATGTCCACAGACAGTTCAGGTACTATCCTGATATTACAAACTCTTTCAGAACTTTCAATCAGTTGTTTATTTCTTGTGAAGGTAAGGAGAAGGGACAACCTCTCTAAAAGTTTGCTATTATTCCCTGCAATAAAACTGTTCCAGGCAGGGTCAAGCCATATTCTACTACAGCCTTGGTTTCATCTATGGCTCTTTTCAAAAGGTTGAACTCTAGCAGTATTCTAGAAGCAGCAATTTGATCTTCTGTGCATACTTTTACAAAGTACTCCAAGCCCGATTCCTTCTGCAGGTCTAGGTCATGTTTTGCGCCTGATTCCTTCTGCAGGTCTAGGTCATGTTTTGCGCCCGATTCCTTCTGCATGTCTAGGTCATGTTTTGCTCGGACCATTCTCCGGGGGTTCCTGGAAGCCTCTTCTTCCACTTCTCAGTTGTTCTAAGCTAGCACTGGATGTTAAAATTATCACTGCTGCAGTAGCCGCTCCCTCCCTCCACCCCCCTTGCTTTTTTGGTGTATTTTTTTATGCCAGTATGTGAGCATTTTTTTTTTGTTTGTTTCTTTGTTTTTATTTTATTCCTATCAATGTCTTCTCAGGGCTCAGCCCCCCCCCCCCCAGCTGGCATGAAAGCTGTGAAAATTTTAGCTGTCTTATTAGCTAGTTCAGCTCAAACTAATGGTTTGGGTGCGTAGAAGGTACCCTGAAGCTTTGCACAATGTATACCTTAGGCTACTGCAGTGGGGATCTTTTGAACATCTACTGTTATAGTAAGATTACCTACACAACTGTACTTTTCTACAATACAAAATGTTTGCATGCAAATTTGTATTTTATTTCAGTATTATTTCTACAAGTGAAGTACTAGTTAGACTAAAAACTCATAATACAATAAAATTAGTGATTAAGTTAAAATAAATTTATCACTAAAACTAAACAAAACCTGTAAAAAAAGATTAACGTTATCCCAAAATGGCTTAATTTTTATTTTATATTTGTGTACTGAGAAAGTCTAACTTGAAACAAGTCAATTTTCAGTTGAGGCCTGGGGAGAAATACTCCAGATGCTTGTCTTTGTAACGTGGGAGGAAACCAGAGCACCTGGAGGAAACCCACACGAACACAGGGAGGACATACAGACTCCACACAGATGACACTGCAGCCAAGAATCTAACCCGATAACATCTTGCTGTGAGGTGACAATGCAAACCATTGCACCACTGCACCGTCCAAGACACAGGCTTAAGTACAACATAATTAAAGAACATATATTGCCAATCTGCTTTAACCTCTAAGTTACAGCTCCAACGCACTACCTTTTTTTTGGTAAATTAATTCAACCCTGTGTGGTGTGAAAAAAGATCTATAATACCTCAATACCCAATTGTGTCACAAGATTAAAATAGCCACTTTTATGGAACATCTTATCAATCGCAAGGAAAGTTATAACCAAGAACTGGAAAAATGAATTTGCACTCACTTTTTCATAAATTTTCAAATATTGCAAGCAAAGTTTGTTGAAACTTATTACCATCAAGACAAGAACTGTCAAAATCACTTCTTACAACATGTGGATGAAGTCTAAAAACCTGCTAAATAAATAACTGTTGATATTTATATAATAATTAACTATTGTAATCTTTCAGAATTTTTATTGTTTAATAGGCACTCTTGCAAATAGTTGTTTTGCTGTATTTTTTTATATTTTTCTTCTTTTTTAGTTATATATTTCTATTTAAATTAAATGTCATAAATTATTTGTTGGTTTAAATGTTGATAAAAATATTAAAAAAAACTCATAATGCAGATTTAAGTAACAAAGTCTGTGACTGTGCATATGTGTGTGTTCTTTTAATCAAACTCGGAAACCAGCATTTATTGTCTGCAACATGCTAGGACACAGTAGAGGACTCAAAATTATGGACTCTGGCTTTAGTCTATTTCTGGCATTAGTGCTGACAGCTCACTGCATACTTTGTATTCTGAATATGGAAATCGCCAACCTACCTTCACTATATCCACCTTCACAATATAAAGTGTACACTACACTGTCTGGACTAAGGCCAGAAACAGACTGAAACCATGTATTTCATGCCATATAGCAGTTACAATTGTTGTTCTGTTCACCACTAAGTAGTTTTAAGTGTCAGAATGCCCAAATACCACACAGATGCCAGAGTTTAACATTGCCTATTAAAACTTCTGTCCTCCTTTTATTTGCTCATTCAGATTTTTAGCACACAGGCCATCTTTGTGAATGGTGTACTCAAAAGCTATGCATTTAGGTGAAAGTATATGTCCCATAAAAAAGACAACCCATACATAGCTTTCCACCTTGCATATGGGTGTGTATGAAACACTTGATTGGTCCAATAGATCACACAACAGTATTACATTGTTGTCACACATCCTTTTTGATGTGGCTATCCAGATTTCCCAAATTCCATGTAAAAATCCATATCTTGAAAAGAAGGGGATAGCAATACTGCTCTCCCACCACCACCATCCTGCTCATTCCTTAATAGCTTTTCCATCGTCCTACCCTCTGCTGCTTTCTCTTCATTTTCACTACTGTCCTATCAACACCATTTCACGCCTTTAATCTTGTCATAAAATGGACACCCACACACATGGCCAAATGGCCCATAAACCTATTTCTGTCCTCCACATTTGTGTGATGCTTGGCATCAAGCAGCAATGCTACCTATAGTAACATAAGGGTAACCTGCCACTTGCCATCCTATGGCAAAAAATGATGAGCTTTTGCCTTCAGCTGCATTCATACGGTACTCCTTATACTATTATGATTAACCCCACTGCATGTCAGAAAACAATACTAACAGTGCTATGAGGTGGCAGTCATTATTATATATATAACAAGCTTGAGGTCCTGATGGGATGTTTCAATTAACACTACAGTCATACCTCTCAGCCTCTCAGAGCAAGAAATCTGGACAAAGCAATAAATAAATGCGGGACAAAGGACAAAAAGTAGGGACAAATTTTAAATATTGCTCTTACAAACTTAGAAAGTTGATAGAATAACAGGTTTTGCATTAGCATGAATTTTCTGAAGGATATGAAGTCTGAAACTCAAATGTCTGTCATTATTTCCTAACTTCAATCTTTAATGATTTGCCACTAATTTGCCGGAAAACCACAATTTTATGAAACACAGACCAAAAATATGAGGCAAAAATCTGGACATTTTGTAAAAATATGTACGGTTGAGAGGTATGACTACAGTATGCTGTGAATTGTAATCCACACATTGTCAATGTCTGTTTCACAAAGCACCTTGCCCCATTCCTTCATACATCTGCCATGTACTCTTCAGCCATGTGATTTCTGTTATGTGATCAGCTAGTACAGAGGTCTACAGAGTGCTGAGTGATTGGCAAGCATTTGACTTCAGCATTGTGTATAACATGAAAGTATTTTGTTATCATACATTCTTACCTTGTGAAGACGTGCATAGATATGTTATTCTCTACCATTCTGCTGATTTCTTAATTACTCTGCCCGTATCCTACTCTCTACTTGCTCCATAGTTTCAACACTGACCTCAAACCCCTTTTCGCAGTTTTAGTCATGTCAAAAATTAGATTCACACACCACACACACAGCCAGAAATGGCTTATAAACAGAAATATCTGTCTGTACTCATTATTTGCACAATGTTTGGCATTGAGCAGCAGAGCCCATTGCCTCTTCTTGCACTGTGTTTAGCATTCAAAATAAAATTACACATGCAGTAATACTTTGTGATTCATGCAAATGAGCTTGTTGGCAGTGCACTTCAGTAAGTGATTGTGACAGACTGAAAGCAGTGTAAGTGGTCTGTATTTGTTGTATATGGTTTATTAGCTTATTGCATCCCAGATAAGAGGAGTCCATTGTAATGCATTCTATATACTTCCATGTGTAAATGAGTGTGGCAGTGACACACATTACCCTTCCAAGTGTGTTCCACTGAACTTGTAAAATTACAAGTATTTGCAGACTGGTATTGATGAGTGCAGTGTATATGTTTTGTATGTATGGCTTGTAATTACCTTGCATACTGTATACAGATCACAGAGACTTGTCACTGATGCACATGGCCACAAGACTCACATGCAATGACATTGAAATGTACAGTCAAGAATGCATGGGTGCCATGTAACTGACTGACATCTGTCACCATAACCCAACACAAAACTGTTTAATACACCTTACTGTGGCATATATATATATATATATATATATATATATATATATATATATATATATATATATATATATATTGTTCCCTACCACAACAATTAATGTGAATTATGTGATACATGACTTATTGTTACAATATGTAGTGTGTTGTGATCAACAAATTGCTGTTGTCTGCTTGTCAGACCACATTGCCCATTCCCCCAAGCATATGTCATGTAAACTACAACTATGTGCTGTCCGATCTTTGTACTGAGACTTCAACTGTGGTGTGAACAGTTACTACACTGTTCTCTAAAATGTGGACTTACATAGACAATTGTTTAAATCCAACACTGTATACCTAGTATTAGTGCATCAGAAAATCACGAAGTATAATAAAACAAGTACATTATTAATTAATAAAAAAAATAAAATATCATACAAAAAATATTCTAACTTTGATTGGAATAGCAATCAAATGAAACACCTTGGTATAACATTATGTTTAATAGTAAAGAAATGATACAAAAAAACTTTCAACAGGTTGTGGATTTAAGTTTAGTCACAAAATGAAATAAATTCTTCTTTACCATGGAAGAATGATTAATGCTAATTAAGATGGAAATTCTCCCTAAATGTCTTGTAATCTTTAGTACTATCTCTACTAAAAAAACTGACAAAGAAGATAAATAACATAACATTTTGGGATCCTAATAAACCAAGTGTTTCCCTTGATTGGCACAGAAAAGGTTGGCATAATAGTGGAATAGGATTTCCTGATATTCAACTGTATGCTACTTCTACAACAGTAAAAGTTATAGCATTGTGGATAAATTCATCTTATGATTCAAAATGGAAACAAATTCATCAAGAAATATTATTAGTGAATAATAACTATATCACAACTAGTCATAAACAAATGGTACCTAATAGTTTTACCTGGTTATTAAAAGAGTTTTGCATAAATGGTATTGCACCATCTTCTCAAATTCCCTAGTTAAATAGCATCACTTCCTCTTTCCAAAAGTTCACATATTGTAGCCATTGCATTAAAGACTTAATATTTTCTGTTTCCAATTGCATATACAAATGACTACTTAGAATCTCATAACGTCAACAAAATGCTAGTATTGAAACAACAAAGTAATTTAATTTATTGGCATCAATCCTTAAATGGTACTGATACATATACTGTTGAAAATCTAAGGTCCAAATACAATCAAGATTCTGAGAATTGGTTAATTTTACAAATATTTAGATACTTTGTGAACACAGAGGTAAATAAGATACTTAATCTAGATAAGAAACTGCTCACTAAATTATTGGAATTTTTAATGTATATCAATAACAATGCAATAAAAAATAAGTCACATTTTTCACAAATTTATAAAATTATTAAGTTAGATTTCACATGTTTAGACAATTCCTATTGGAACTACTCCTCAAAAATTAATAATGAAGACTTCTTTGAAGAATACAAGAAATTAATATTAAAATCTACAGATAAAACTACATCTTCATTATGTTGGAAAATTTTTGCTTGGAAATTTTTGCACAGAGCTTTTGTCACTCCTAACAGAATTACAATTATGTAAAAATCAAATAGAATTAAATGCTGGAGATGTAATTCTGAAATAATAGAATAGCTGATTGAATGTATATGGTATATAAATGTGAAGCTATCTCCACTTTTTGGAAAGAAATTAATAACTTCAGTCAAGCTCTATAGCCAGATATATTATAATATTTCTAAATCTTTAGTTTTATTTAATACTCCAATTCCTGAGATAATTCCAAAAACCCAAGTGCCTCTTCTTTGATCTATTCTTGTTATAGCCAGAAAATTAATTACTAAAAATTGGAAAAGTAAAGTTACCCCCTCTAGTGCTGAATTTATTAGTTTGGCAAAAATTGTTTGCAGTAGTGAATTACATGCTTTAAAGATGAGAACCTCTGATATTACACATTCATATAAGTCTTGGCTTAATCTTAAACACTTGCTTGAAAATGTTAATTGTTGTTGAATTATAATTTTGATGAATTGATCAGCTGTGAAACTATGTAGTTATTTGCTTGTTTTATAATTGATTTGTTTATTTATTGTTTTAAAACCAAATAAAAAAGAAAAAAAAAGAAAAAAAAATCATGACAATCAGAAGTGGCTTAGGCAGCATATGTAGTGTGTGCCACTCCACTTACTGGTAACAGTTACACAGGAAGAGGGATCATCCAACTATTCTACTCCCTTTTAGGGAAAAACATATGCATTGCAACACACTGCTCAGGATGACACTCCAAATGCATGCTGTCTGACAGTTCACGTAGAAGAATAACCAGACAACATGGCTGAATCCAATAAAGTAGCAGTTCCAAAGTTTAATAAAACAACATAAAAATGTTAAATAAAACAGCATTAAAAAAATGTTAAAAACATCCAAGAAAAAGACAAACACTTTAACATGTATTCAGGTGCTGTCTAACATTTGTTATAAGACTTATCCTGTGGTGTGAACAGTTAATACACAGTTTTTTTAGAATGTGGACTTAGAAAAGCAGGTGTTTGAATCCAGCAACAGGTACCTAATATAAGTGTATAACAGAATACAGACAGGCAGGACTGTCTTAATCAACATATGGGATGTGGGTGAGTTAGCCTAGTGGTTACAGTTACATGGCTACATAATTTTGATCTCTCAAACCCACTTTTGGGTAATACATATCCAGTCAAGCACACTGCTCAAGTCATCCCTTCAAGTGTATGCTTTCTGACAACTGTGCTTTAACTTCTTCTGTTGTGTCAGAGGTTAATGCACAGACCTATAGAGTGTGGAGTTATATAGACAAGAGTTTGAATCTGAACATTGTAAATACTGTGAATGTGTCAGACATTAATGACAGGCAGGACTGGTTTACTTAATATATGTGTTCTAGGTAATTCAACATAGTTTGGACATTTACATGGCTACAGGATTTTTGTTCCTCATACCCCATTTTAGGGAAAACATATCTATTCAAACAGAAGGCTCAAGTTATCATTTTGAGTGTGTGTGTGCTGACTCCATATGTGCCATAACCAGTTAATACACAGTTAGGTAGAATGTGGAGTTAGATAGACAGAGTTTTGAATCTGTCAATATGCAACTAAATACTAACAGACATGAATGTGTCACTCAAGAGATGTGATATGCTGCATTTATCTTAAGGATAACATTACCGCATGGGATAGATTTTAATCCTCCATTATTTTTATTTCTTGGAATGACCCAGTATGTACTCAAACACCCTGCTGAAGATATCCTTCCAATGTTTGCTTTCTAACCACTATGATAGGAATTATTCTGTGGTTTCAGCAGTTTCTGAACAGCGTAGACACTGTAGGCTTGGGTAGGCATGTGTTCACAAGGAGTAAGTCATATACTATCAAATATTAACAGGCAGGACTGCCTTATTAATAGATGTTATGTGCGCAATTCACTTAGTACTAACATTTACAGATGGAGAAAGTTATGATCACTCAATTGTTGTACTGTCTTTTGAAGGGAGCCGTCTGTACTTCAACACAATGCTCAAGTGGATACTTCATCTGTGTGGTTTCTGACAACTGTGCTATGAATAATTCTGTGGCATTATCTGTTAGTGTACAGATGTAGAGACTGTATGAGTTACAAGGCAGGTGTTCAAATACAGCATAGTCTGTACCTCCCATGATTATGTAAAAAAAAAAACAACTGTTATTAGGCAGGATTGGCTTACTTAGCAGATATGTTTTTTACAGTTCTACTTAAATGTGACATTTAACAAGGAAGACAGTTTTGATCCCTCTGGACTTTTCCTATATTTTGACATTCCAGCACACTGTTCAAGTTATCCCTTCAAATGTGTGCTTTCTGACAACTATATGATTTCTTGTACTGCATCATCAGTTACTGCACAGGTCCAGAGAATGCAGACATAAACGGCAGATGTTCGACTCCAGCAGTGTGTAACTTGCATTACTGTGTTCAGAATCAAGGGATAAAAGGCAAAAAACTCCTTACTCAACAGATAATGATGTGTAAAATTGTACATAACAGTAACACTGTCGCAGGTGCTATGTTTTGATTGCTTAGGTGATACACTCCTTTTAAGGTAGCCCATATACATTTAAACACAATGCTCAGGTTATCTCTTCAGCTGTGTTCCTTCTTCAGTGGCATCAGCAACAGCTTCACAGGTCTACAGGCTTTTTTACCTAAATAGGTATGTGCTCATGCCCAACACTGTCTACCTTGGATGAGTGTGCAAAACAAACCTATATACAAAATGACGCCATTGGTGACATGCTGGAATGGCACACTCAACATATGTGACATGTGATATCCGTTTATGGCTATTGGATGGATGGGTGATCTTCCTCCCCTAACTGCTGGGGACAATGCACAGAGGGCACCAACAGTGTTATAGGCCTGTCTAAAAAGGTTGCATGTTAACATACCAGTTGCCATAGGTTGCTCACCACTAATCTATGAACTAATCCATGAACTATATGAACCACCTGATGTGATGTTGCAAGTGTCTGTGAGGTATGTTGAGTGCTGTGATCCAGGTGTTGCTATTTGTTGCATGATGCTCAATTCATTAGTCATTTTCTAAAATGTTGTCAAAACCCTTCAGCTATGTAGTTTGCCAGTAGTATGTTGACTGTTTATGTGTGACATCATGAACTAGTACATGCATGTTGTGATTCTTACAGAGGTGTACAGGCTTTCAACTGCCATCAGATACATTCTGGAGCAGAGCATGTAGCAGTTATTGGTACACATTAATGAATGAATACACATGTGGAGTGATTACTTCTCCTTGGAGGTAATATTTCCATAGGTGGTCTTACTCACACTTGATCATGCCCATACTCATAGACAGACATACATCAAGCCGGTAATGAACTCCCTCCACATGAGTGCTTTCTGGAAAGATGTCCATCTTAGTACAGATTTCCTGACATTTCCCACATCTCTTGTGTACATACATCTCACCTGTTGGGGTTTACACATCTGTCACAGTTTATGCATCTTAATACTTTATTTTCTGTTTCACATGGGTTTTATGTTTCTGTGACATATCCTTGTGTATTACAGTTTGTAATGATTTTGATTTGTACTTTTTTCACTTTCTGCCCTTCACAACATGCATGATACTGCCTCAACTGTTACTGCATCCATTATCAGACACATTATGTACAGATGTTTCATAACTGTTTGCATTTATCTGCATATTTGTGTATTTGTTTTCCAGTATTCCTGCATTGGGAGTTTGATACATGTGCCCATAGGAAATTCTAAACTTTGTTACTTACATGTCTTTTTCAGCAACACTTTTGTCTTACAGAACTTTTAACAACTATCTGTTAACTTGAATGACAATGTCAGTGATGTTCCATATATCCATGACTTCACTCAAAGCAATGTACAACAGTATAATCCTTCCTTTTCAACTTGTTGGTAGGCTTCTCCTTGCTATATGTATTCCTGATTTACTTATCTGTTTTTGTGCAGTGTGCACGTACTCGCTTCTGGATCTTTTGATTTTTGTGTACAATCCTTAATCTTTTGTTTACGTTGTGTGCACACATAGATCAAGACCTGCTATAACTCAATGTGGTGCAAACCTGTGGTGTGGGCTTCAGCTGAGGCTGCCTGTCATGTTGTTGCCTTGGCACTTGCATATTTGATTAGCAATGTCTGTCAAGTACAGACAGCTGATCGTGCTAACTCCAGCATGACATGTACATGACATTAATGACTCCTCAGGTTAGTTGTTCATTCATATGCAACAGGTTGATGATGTAAGCAAAGGGTTACAAAGAAAGGAGGCATGATTATTAAAATCAATAGTCGCATAAGATAAATGTGGTAAGTTTAGCAGAATGGTATGAGTATTTTATTAGTTGTACTTTTTTATTGTAACAACAGAACAAAAGTAAAATCTGTAGGGGTGTGTATTTATTTAGATCTGTATACTTGAAAACAGTACAAGATGGGCTAACATTCTTGTAACCCAATTATGTACTTAGTACTATAGCAGGCGGTAATGGAGAACACTGGATCGCGCATAAGTGCAAATCCAGAATACCAAGTGATGTAGTTACTGCCACTAAATATAATAAAAGTAAAAAAGCTTTTCATTATTGCATTATCTCCCAGACTGTCTGTGACATTAATTAGAAAAATCTTTAACATGCTGAATGCCTAACATGTCCTTCTAATGTGGAATAGTGAGGAACATGGCCTTTTAAGACTCAAAATGGGGAACATTCCTCATAATGAAGTCACTTGAGAGGTATAAAAAGAAAACATTATTTTTAGCTTTGCCCCTGTTTATTGAGCAAAGAAGTTGAGAGATGTGCCAAGATGATATGTAGCAGCTTCTAGAAGTTACACGACTGTCATAACATTCTCAGAGCATGGGTGCAGTCCACTGTTCTCCATTATCACCCTATAGCAAGTGTTACTCATTCTGAACAATGTTCACTTTGCTAGATGATAAGTATCCCCCTTTTAATTCATTGATGCATTCAAAGGTAAAATACTTTTCTTTTCTTGGACAAAATGCTTCCTTCTATAAAGATATTTACATCATGGCAAACATTATGTATGCATAGCTATGCCC
>NC_056733.1:571622796-571677796 GCF_019279795.1 Protopterus annectens | reverse complement strand
CATCTTGCAAAACTTATGCTTGATGTTTCTGTGATAATTATGCTTCATAAAAATCTGTTGGAGAATGGCATAATCTAGAAATAAAAAAAAGAATGAGAAACAGTTTAGAAATGTTTAACAGATTAAATCCAGAAGCATCTACATTGCATTACTATGATATGAATAAGCCAGTTGTATTTCAGTTGCATTTTTTATCCTGTTTGCGAACTTTCATATGAGGCCAGCTAATTCAGTTCATATATTGCTTGATTTTTCATATATTTACAGAAAAAATATCAGTTATCATAATTTTCATAATTAAATTTAAAAACAGCAGTGATGTCTCTTTAGCTGAACAAGATAAAGGTTCAGTGTCTGTAAAAATGTTTTTACTCTTCATGTAAGCTTCAAGACTATATATCATATTTTTGCAATTATTAATTCATTAGTAGATGAGATATCACCAGAGGTGCCATTTGGCTGATCCTGAAGAAACAACTCTGAACTGAATAGTCTTTCTGCTTGACTGTAGATATTATAGAACTCTAATAGTCTGATATGGAAGGTCCTTTCACTGTTCGTGAGAGCATATGACCATTCATGGAGATTATACAGTTTGTGATATGAAACAGGCAAAGCTCCATTTACACTCTGTTTGCAAAAGTACAAAAAAGGAGCTCTTCTGTAGGATAAAGAAGGTTGCCAGAGTTAAAAAAGAACAGTAAATGTCCTGATCCCAGAAATCAATAATTCCAACTGACAACAGGAAAAAATCAACCTACAGACAAAAGTATAATGTAGGCCCATAAAGAGACAGACATAGTTTGACCCACGAACCTATCTTCCCATAAACAAGTATATTTAAAAAGACATTCCCTCTCAGAAACAACTTCACACCTGACTATTCTGTCTACCAAGTAAAAGTAAGCTTGCTCTCTGCACAAACAAATTTATGTTTATGTCCTTTAATATATCTTAAAATATTTTAATCAAATATATGTGGAGATGCCTACATTTTCTGTAATATCTGCAGTGTGGACATAGCATTTACATTGTTTAATATTATTTAGTAGTAACAAGCATAATTAGATCTTCTGCAAATAGAAAAGAGCCATCAAGCTAAGTACATAATTGTCGATGATTCCCCATGCATATACTTTGATATTTAAGATTCATATTAATGGGCTGGTATTTTATTAAGGCTTAAGTCTACATTGTTGAAACAGTTTTCAAAGTTTTGCATAGTGCAGAGAGGGGAAGGAGTTTGGTGCTGGTATGTCATGCAACTTCAACTTGTGGTAAAAGCTTGTTATTGGTCTTTGAATAAATTACATATTTAAAACTTGTTAGTTGGTTTACGATATAGATTTGTTGGTTTGCTTTCTATTTGCTTATGTATCTATTGACATGCATTTCATATTATGCTGCCTTTCTGGCCAGTTGATTTCAAAAGTGAGTAAGAGCTATATCTTCTTCTCTTTGAGCAGAGTGGATGAGAGGTGTGGACTAATAGCTGCAGGCTAGTGGGGGCTGGTTCTTTTGAGTTTTTGTAAAAAAAAAAAAAAAAAAAAAAAAAAAAAGAGTTGCTCTTCTGGTATTTAAGCCCTAACTTTGAGAGAGTTTCTGTCTATACACACTGAGCAGAGTGGATGAGAGGTGTGGACTCCAACTCTTAGCTGAGATATATAAGTATCCTGTTTTTTTTTTTATTATTATTTATACAGTTTATTGTTCTTACAATTTATATACAGCACTTTTATTGAAATCTGCACAGGTAACTGATTTGTTTGCAGTTAAAGCATTCTGTATCTTTACAAATAACTTTCATTTCGTGGCTTTCTCTAGTGCTTTGTAGGCTAATAGCTGCAGGTTAGTGGGGGCTGGTTCTTTTGTGTTTTTGTAAGAAAAAAAAAAAAAAGCTGTTGTTCTGATATTTAAGCCCTAACTTTGAGAGAGTTTCTGTCTATACACACTGAGCAGAGTGGATGAGAGGTGTGGACTCCAACTCTTAGCTGAGATATATAAGTATCCTGTTTTTTTTTTACTTATTTATGCAGTTTATTGTTTTAGCAATTTATATACAGCACTTTTATTGAAATCTGCACAGGTAACTGATTTGTTTGCAGTTAAAGCTTTCTGTATCTTTACAAATAACTTTCATTTTGTGGCTTTCTCTAGTGCTTTGTAGGCTAATAGCTGCAGGCTAGTGGGGGCTGGTTCTTTTGTGTTTTTGTAAAAAAAAAAAGTTGTTCTTCTGGTATTTAAGCCCTAACTTTGAGAGAGTTTCTGTCTATACACACTGAGCAGAGTGGATGAGAGGTGTGGACTCCAACTCTTAGCTGAGATATATAAGTATCCTGTTTTTTTTTCCGATTATTTATACAGTTTATTGTTCTAGCAATTTATATACAGCACTTTTATTGAAATCTGCACGGGTAACTGATTTGTTTGCAGTTAAAGCGTTCTGTATCTTTACAAATAACTTTCATTTTGTGGCTTTCTCTAGTGCTTTGTAGGCTAATAGCTTTAGTGTCCCCACCCACCCTCCCTGTTGGTGTCTTGTGTTATCCTTGGTGGCTTTGCAGTTGCCCGCCCCTACTGTAAATCTGATCTGGGACACTCCTCCCAGTGTAGTGTCATTAGCTCATTCTACCTAATACAGAGAGGCCATTTGATAAGGCCTTCTGCTTCTCCTTTTTCCCTTTCAAAAAAAAAAAAAATTTTTGTCTGAATTTCCTTATGTTCTGACTGTGCTTCTCAAACATTTTGGAAATATAGAGTGTATTTTAGAGCATTTATTATAACTGTAATTGCCTTAATATTGCTACAGCTCAAGTACTCTAGGTTGCACTGCATCTGAAGGGTTTGTGTGTTTTAGCTGCTTTTCTGTATATATAGACTTCTCTGTATAGGTAGACTAGCTACTTATTCTGCTGTATTACTGCCACTTAAATTGTTTTTCAGTTGTGTACTTGCTTGCTAAATTTAAATAGTTTTAAATTGCTAATTTTGTAGCGTTTTAATTGCATTTACTGTTTAGGACTACACACTCAAGTGTGTTAGACTTTTCTGTGTTTATTTACTGTATTATTGCATTGTTTAGCCTGTTTCAACAAAAAAAATATATATACTATCTTGTTTGCTCATTTCCCACCTTTTCTAGCCAGTCCATATCCCAGGCCTTGCTTGTCTCAGGACTTTATTTTCTGTGCTCAGAGCTGTCCAGACCTTGCTGTGGCAGAGGGAAGTCCTACTGCCTACCAGTGGGACTGGTGAACATTGTACTGCCTATCTAACGCTAGAGGAGTGGTTTCCAGCTCTGAAATTGTAATTTTATTAGCCTTTTTGGGCTGATTTCTATCCCTTTCAACTTTCTGGCTTAAAAACGCGTGTGTTTGCACATTTTTCACATCGTGCAGCACTATGAGGCTACAGTTAAACTATTCCAGGTGCCAATAAATCTGCTCTTCAACTTTTCCCTTAAAACTAGCTGGATTCTCCGTAGTAGCACTAAAATCTGAACCCCTGTGACTAGCACTTGCTCTAGAACCTGCTGTAAAGCACTAGGAAGCCTGAAACTGATACAAGCACTCAGCTCTCCTTGTTAATAAGGAGAAATTAATCATAGGCACTAAACAGCCTACAATTGCAAAGTACCTTGCAAAGGTAAGGGGAAAACAGCTCTTAAACCTTACAAAAAAGCACCTAAACAGGCATGTCCAAGGGTCAGCTTCCGGTGGTTTCTCCTGTCCACCTGGTGAATCTGGGCATACTGGGGCAATGCGGCAACTGCCTCATGTACACAGACAATCCTCTCCTCCTACCACCCAACACTACAACCTGCGAGAGATGCACTTACATAGCCAAACTGGAAGCAAAGCTCTCTCCGGTCAAGACTGTGCTAGACAGTCAAGAGGAGAAGGCTAACACCTGCATTACACCTCTAGCAACTCATAGCCCATCAACTCCCACACATAGCAACACTAAACCCACATATGCAGAGGCCCTTAACATTAACCTGCCCAAGCAACAAGGACCTCCAAAGCCGAAATACAAACAAACACCAGTCACAACCAAAGTGACACATAGCTCACAACACCAGTGTGCCACCCAACAACAGCCCCTAAGGCAAGACAATGTACCCAACACTTTAGTCATAGGTGACTCTATAGTCAGGCACACTGATGTCTAACTCACCAGGCTGAACAAGGAGAAAATTACAGTCAGCTGCCTGTCGGGTGACAGGATCCGCCACATAACGCATGCACTCAAGTCACTCCACAACAAGTACAAATACGACTCTGTCATTGTCCATGCTGGAGTAAATGACATGAGACGTACCTCCCTGGACTACATGAAAAGAGACATGGAAGAGCTCTTGGATCATGTGACCCAGGCAGGTATGACCCTAGACCTGAGTAGCATCCTGCCTTTGCCCAGAATGATACCACATTATAAGGACAAAATGATTGACTTTAACAATTGGCTAAGCTTCTGGTGTCATTCAAAGGGGATCCAGTATTTGTCTGCCTGGGAAGACATGATCAACAAACCATGATGCTTTGCCAGAGATGGTCTGCATCTGTCACCCCTGGGATTCAGGTTACTGGCTAAAGCTCTTGCCACCCCTATAGTGCCTTTTTTAGGCAAGGTTCAAAGGATAAAACCACCACCGTAACAGATACAAGCATGCAAAATCTGAAAGTAATGCTACTCAATGCTAGAAGTCTAAACCTCAAAATGCACTCTCTCTCAAGGCACTCCTAAAAATGGAGAACATCGATATCTGTGCAGTGACTGAGACCTGGTTCAAGGCTCCAGAGAGCACCCCTGCAATACCAGGCTACAATTCTTACCACACTTTTCGGCCACAAAACCAAGACCGAAACACTAAAGGTGGAGGAGTGTCCATATTCACCAAGGATATTCACACCTCCAGGCTAGTTGCCCAACACAATGCATCTGAAATTCTCCAGGTGCAACTAACACTAGGTAAGACTGCAATCCAAATTGTAGCTTGCTACAGATCTCCCACCATACCCCAAGATTCTCACTACACCTTCCTAAACATACTGGAAAATATTAAGATACAACCAAACACCCTAATACTAGATGATTTCAACTACCCTGCCATTAACTGGGAAAACTACTTGGGTACCAACTCCTTTTCCCAACGGTTCTTGGAATTCATAAATTCCAACGCCCTGGATCAACTAATCCATTTTCCCACCAGGGGCTCCAATATCCTAGACCTGGTCATTACCAACATGGGAGACAGATGCTCCACACCAGTGGTCACCCCCTCATTGGTCAGGTCTGACCATAAGCAAATCACCCTTGACATCCACATCCCACCCCCACCCCTCAGTAAGGAAACCTCCTTAAAAACTTCTCCAAAGCCAACTTCATGCTACTGAAGTCAGAAGTGACAAACTTCACAACACCCACGCAGACAGGATCTGGAAGTTCGACTGCAGAATCCTACATTAAGGCACTGTATGAGCACATCCACTCATGCATGAATCGCGCCATCCCAAATAGAACCAAGATGCTCTTCTCCAAAAAAAGGAAGCCAATCTGGTGGTACCCTGCTATAAACAAACTATACAACAGAAGGAAGAAACTGTTGCAGAAAAGAGGAAAATCCCAGGCTGCAAAAAACTCCCTCATCAGCCTCAGTAAGAAGCTGAGATCCCTCATAAAATCCTCAAAAGCTAGTTATGAAAATAAAATTGCCAAAGATTCCAAAGACAACCACAAGGCATTCTTTAGTTATGTCAAGAATCTAAATGGCAATGCTCAGATCTGCTCTGAACTACAACAGAATGGCATTAAATATACTGATCCCAAGGATATTGCCAATATCCTGGCAGATCGATTTAGTGCCAACTTCACTCCCATCTCACCCCCTAAAGGGCCCATCTCAATACCAAAAGATTGCCAAATTCCGATAATCACAGCCACACAGGTAGAAACAGCACTCTCCAAAGCTAAGAATACAGCATCCATGGGCCAGATGACATCCCAGGCTGTGTACTGCATGAACTACAAAATGAACTGGCACCCCACCTAAGTGACATGTTTAATCATAGCCTCACCTCAGGCTTCGTGCCTACTGAGTGGTGCACAGCTACAGTTATCCCGCTCCACAAGGGAGGATCCACCTTGGATCCTGGGAACTACCGTCCCATCAGTCTGACAAGCCTGATCTGCAAGGGCATGGAACGCATTATTATGGAACTTATAAACAAAGACATTGGCAACCTCCAGACACTGGACCCCACCCAGTTTGGGTTTGTGAAGGGCCGATCTTGTCTCCTGAATCTGATTGACTTCTTCGAATCGGTCTCCAGAGCTGTGGATGAGGGTAAGGCGGTCCACACAGCCTATCTGGACCTCGCCAAGGCCTTCAACACCATCCCCCACTCTGGAATCATAGATAAACTTACTAAGCTGGGCATAAATCCCTACGTCACTCGATGGGTTGCCAACTGGCTTACTGACAGAACCCAGACTGTAAAAATAGCCTACTCCAAATCCAGCTCCAGACAAGTGACAAGTGGAGTACCTCAGGGTTCAGTCCTGGGACCACTCTTGTTTGGCATCTACTTCTCTGAAGTACAGGCCAACATTAAGGGACTCTGGCTAACAAAGTTTGCAGATGGCTGCAAACTGGGAGCCATTATTGAATCCCCAAATGATGTGGATATTCTACAAAGGGCCTTACAGAAACAGATGCCTGGTACCAGAGCTATGGGATCAAGCTTAATGCCAAGAAATGTATAGTCATCCCCTTTGGAAAAAAACATGTACCCATGAACTACCACATAGGTGGCAGTACACTA
The DNA here is from genome assembly GCF_019279795.1 of Protopterus annectens. Taxonomy (NCBI): domain Eukaryota; kingdom Metazoa; phylum Chordata; order Ceratodontiformes; family Protopteridae; genus Protopterus; species Protopterus annectens. Next base: position 571,670,972 of record NC_056733.1, on the reverse strand, counting down.
AACATTGAAAGTGTGATGAGAGACTTAGGGACACAAGTAGACAGTGGTCTCACTTTTGATAACCACATCGCCACAACAGTCAGGAAATCCTTCTACGTGGCACACCTCATCACTAAGGGCTTTTCATCCAGAAAAAAGGAGGTCATTGTCCCACTGTACTCATCCCTCATTAGACCCATTATAGAGTATAATGCCCCATTTGGTATGTCTGCCGTGCGATCCAGGAATAACCTGTAGGGGAGTGCACAAGCACTCCTGCACTAGTCCTGCACGGACTCAGCCCCTGTTTGCAAATTACCCCATTTGCAGGAGAAATCCATGAAAATGAGGTGAATTTGCAATCCAGGAAGCTAGAAACCAGCTGTGCAGGACTAGTGTAATCTGCAGAAATGTACTCCGCCAGTAACAGAGTATATTTCTGCAAATTACGAAACAGAGCCATGATGTATAAGGCCATTGACATTGAAAACACTTGAAAAAAAATAAGTCAACTTTTATTTTTTTTATCCGATCTTGGCTGTTTAAGCATAGGGCAGTGGTGTGAAAACGGGATCGGGGGGAAATAAAGAAAATAAACCTACAATAAGCATTCTAACTAAAATCACTATTCTGCCATTATACCCAATGGCAGGCAGAAGACAACATGGCCAGTGAATAGTTGTTGCTAAGGGGGGAGGCTCAGTGTAGGACATGTAACTATGCATTAGCAGGCAATCCTATGCAAATGAAGAGAATGATAGTGAATCCCAGATTTCCGCTGCATGCTAGTCAGCTCCTAACAGTGTAAGAGCAGAAATAGCTTGGTGCAAGCCTAGGAGTTAGCTGACATCATAGGGGTGTGTGTCAGGCATACTGTAAGTGGATTGGAGCCCTGTGGCTCAGGTTTGCTCCTAGCTTAGCACAGCTAGGCAAGGAGGTGTGTCTGAGGCTGCCTAAGCTGGTGTGCATGCCGTGCACTGGGTTTTAAAAGAAAAAAAGTAAACCAGGAAGTAACAGCTCTGTGCTCATTTAAGCACTGTGTTTGTGTGGCATGCCCCCGGGCTTAAACAAGAAGGCAATGGGAAGGGAAAACAGTAGTAGGAAGGTAATCTAGGAGAACTAGCATAATTGGCAGGTGAAATGTATCAGAATCAGCCAATTACACAGGCAACAGATCAGCCCAGCCCAGATCACTACTATAAACTATGCAAACACTTTCCCCTCTGGTTTTTGCCATACTCTACACCACCAGTCTATACAAGTGGGGAACTTTTAACAAACAAAACAACAAAATGATAGGGGCTGCAGCAGGCATCATACAACAACATGTGGAAGAGGCTGAGGGTGGTGAGGATGCGAATGTTGTTGACCAACTCACAGTGAGGAGACGGAGAAGAGTGTACAGACCCAGCGTAACCTCCTGGGGCTACAGGAGCTGCAGATAGTGGAGAGCTATAGGGTGGACAGGGAACTCTTACAGCAAATTGTTGAGCTGTGCCGGCCATGCCTGACACACTGAACTAAAAGAAGGGAACCCATCCCAGTGGATACTAAGGTATGTGTAGGCCTAGGAATACTAGCCACAGATACCTCCCAAAGCTCAACTGGGGATATCATGGGGATCTCACAGGCATCAGCATCCAGAGAATTCCACCAGTTCCTGGACGTCATGTCAACACATGCAGTGAGCACGTATATTTCCTCAACACCTGTGAGGTGTTGGCCAGCAATATGCATCTCTTCCACCAAATAGCAGAATACCCTGTTGTAGTGGGTGCTATAGACTGCATGCACATATGCATCAAAGCACCACCCGGTGATCAAGGTAGGGTCTACATCAACCTCAAGAGCTTCCCCTCCATCAACTGCCAGGTCATGTGCAATGAACATGGCATTATAATGAATCCGTGTGCTGGCTGCCCTGGACGCTATCACAATTCTCACATCTGGCATCTGACGCAGCTGTACCAGAGATTTGCCAATGGGGACATCCCTTACAGCCACCTAGTGGGGGATGCTGGTTACGCACTGGAGCCGTGGCTGATGACACCCATCAGAAATGCACACACATCCGAACAAGAACACCATAATGAGGCACATACACAGACCAGACTTATAATAGAGTATGTGTTTGGGATGCTCAAGTCACAGTTCCGGTGCCTGAACACACCCGGTGGAGCCCTGCAGTACTCACCAGCTATGTGTACTCAAATTGTTATGGTATGTGCCATGTTACACAATATGATCCTGTGGAAACAGCTGCAGCAGGAACAGCATGGGGCAGGGCCACACAGCCTCCCCACCAATGCCAAGGTCTGCACAGGCACAGAGTGACTCGGAGGAGGAACAACCTGAGCCTGCTCCAGTAGGCAGATGGAGGTGTGCCCAGTATGTCCTGGCCTTGGCAAAGAGGCAACGCATAGTACATACACTGACACAGTAGGGACCCAGGGAATGATACCTCTCTCTGATTCACAAATACAGTAAAAGGGATGCAAAACGTGATACTTCCTGTGCTCAACCATGTAAAGGGAGTGCACTATGTGCATCTGACATAGGCAGTCCTCTAGCACCATCCTCAATAATGACACACCCACAAGTTAAGTCAATCAACCTACCAATTGCCAAATGGAGTAGAATGTCTCTTTATCTGTATCTGTGGTATGAATGTGAGCATGCAAGGGAATCGGGTGGCTGAATGGTATGCCAGCAGATAGTAGACACCCATAGTGGCACCATGAGATCTGTAACAGATACGGGCATAACGCATTATTATGGAACTTATAAACAAAGACATTGGCAACCTCCAGACACTGGACCCCACCCAGTTTGGGTTTGTGAAGGGCCGATCTTGTCTCCTGAATCTGATTGACTTCTTCGAATCGGTCTCCAGAGCTGTGGATGAGGGTAAGGCGGTCCACACAGCCTATCTGGACCTTGCCAAGGCCTTCAACACCATCCCCCACTCTGGAATCATAGATAAACTTACTAAGCTGGGCATAAATCCCTACGTCACTCGATGGGTTGCCAACTGGCTTACTGACAGAACCCAGACTGTAAAAATAGCCTACTCCAAATCCAGCTCCAGACAAGTGACAAGTGGAGTACCTCAGGGTTCAGTCCTGGGACCACTCTTGTTTGACATCTACCTTTTTGAAGTACAGGCCAACATTAAGGGACTCTGGCTAACAAAGTTTGCAGATGGCTGCAAACTGGGAGCCATTATTGAATCCCCAAATGATGTGGATATTCTACAAAGGGCCTTACAGAAACAGATGCCTGGTACCAGAGCTATGGGATCAAGCTTAATGCCAAGAAATGTATAGTCATCCCCTTTGGAAAAAAACATGTACCCATGAACTACCACATAGGTGGCAGTACACTAAACATCGAAAGTGTGATGAGAGACTTAGGGACACAAGTGGACATTGGTCTCACTTTCGATAACCACATCACCACAACAGTCAGGAAATCCTTCTTTGGGACACCTCATCACTAAGGGCTTTTCATCCAGAAAAAAGGAGGTCATTGTCCCACTGTACTCATCCCTCATTAGACCCATTATAGAGTATAATGCACCATTTGGTATGTCTGCCATGCGATCCAGGAATAACCTGTAGGGAGTGCACAAGACTTGCACTGTCCTGCGGACTCAGCCCCGTATGCAAATTACCCCATTTGCAGGAGAAATCCATGAAATGAGGTGAATTTGCAATCCAGGAAGCTAGAAACCAGCTGCAGGACTAGGGAATCTGCAGAAATGTACTCCGCCAGTAACAGAGTATATTTCTGCAAATTACAAAACAGAGCCATGACGTATAAGGCCATTGGCATTGAAAACACTTGAAAAAAAATAAGTCAACTTTTATTTTTTTTATCCGATCTTGGCTGTTTAAGCATAGGGCAGTGGTGAAAGGGATGGGGAAATAAAGAAAATAAACCTACAATAAGCATTCTAACTAAAATCACTATTCTGCCATTATACCCAATGGCAGGCAGAAGACAACATGGCCAGTGAATAGTTGTTGCTAAGGGGGGAGGCTCAGTGTGGACATGTAACTATGCAGTAGCAGGCAATCCTATGAAAATGAGGGGAATGATAGTGAATCACAGATTTCCCCTGCAAGCTAGTCAGCTCCCAACAGTGTAAGAGCAGGAATAGCTTGGTGCAAGCCTAGGAGATAGCTGACATCATAAGGGGGTGTGTCAGGCATACTGTAAGTGGATTGGAGCCCTGTGGCTCAGGTTTGCTCCTAGCTTAGCACAGCTAGACAAGAAGGTGTGTCTGAGGCTGCCTAAGCTGGGTGCATGCGCACCGGGTTTTAAAGAAAAAGTAAACCAGGAAATAGCAGCTCTGTGCACATTTAGCACTGTGTTTGTGTGGCATGCCCCGGCTTAAACAAGGGAAAGGGAATGGGAAGGAAAACAGTAGTAGGAAGGTAATCTAGGAGAACTAGCATAATTTGGGAGGTGAAATGTATCAGAATCAGCCAATTACACAGGCACAGATCAGCCCAGCCCAGAACACTACTATAAACTATGCAAACACTTTCCCTCTGGTTTTTACTCTACACCTCCGGTGTATACAAGTGGGAACTTTTAACAAACAAAACAACAAAATGATATGGGTTGCAGTAGGCATCATACAACATGTGGAGGAGGCTGAGGCTGGTGATGATGTGAATGCTGTTGACCAACACACAGTGAGGAGACGAAGAAGAGTGTACAGACCCAGGGTAACCTACCAGGGGCTACAGGAGCTGAGATAGTGGAGCTATAGGGTGGACAGGGAACTCTACAGCAAATTGTTGAGCTGTGCCGCCATGCCTGACACAAATGAAAAAAAAAAAAAAAAAAAAAAAAAAAAAAAAAAAAAAAAAAAAAAAAAAAAAAAAAAAAAAAAAAAAAAAAAAAAAAAAAAAAAAAAAAAATGCCCCCGAAAAGCACACAAAAACAAGAACACCATAATGAGGCACATACACAGACCAGACTTATAATAGAGTATGTGTTTGGGATGCTCAAGTCACAGTTCCGGGGCCTGAACACACCCGGTGGAGCCCTGCAGTACTCACCAGCTATGTGTACTCAAATTGTTATGGTATGTGCCATGTTACACAAAATGATCCTGTGGGAAAAAGCTGCAGCAGGAACAGCATGGGCAGGGCCACACAGCCTCCCCACCAATGCCAAGGTCTGCACAGGCACAGAGTGACTCGGAGGAGGAACAACCTGAGCCTGCTCCAGTAGGCAGATGGAGGTGTGCCCAGTATGTCCTGGCCTTGGCAAAAGGGAACATAGTACATACACTGACACAGTAGGGACCCAGGGAATGATACCTCTCTCTGATTCACAAATACAGTAAAAGGGATGCAAAACATGACACTACTTGTGCTCAACCATGTATAGGGAGTGCACTATGTGCATCTGACATAGGCAGTCCTCTAGCACCATCCTCAATAATGGCACACCCACAAGTTAATTCAATCAACCTACCAATTGCCAAATGGAGTAGAATGTCTCGTTATCTGTATCTGTGGTATGAATGTGAGCATGCAAGGGAATCGGGTGGCTGAATGGTATGCCAGCAGATAGTAGACACCCATAGTGGCACCATGAGATCTGTAACCGATACTGGAGTCATCATAGTAGCCAGTACTACACAGGGCAACAAAACCCACTACAGGAAATGTGCTGGCCTTTTTTAGGCAAGGCTCAAATTCTAAACCTACCACCCTAGAATACCAAAAAGGAAAAAAACTAAGGGTAATGCTGCTCAATGCCAGAAGTCTCAATCTCAAGATGCCTGAGGCCCTTCTCAATATGGAGAACATCAGTCTGTGCTGTGACAGAAACCTGGTTCAAGGCTCCTGAGAGCACCCCGCACTAACAGGTTTCACCTCATATCATGGCCCAAATCCGGACAACACCAAGAAGGGGTGTCCATATTCATAAGGACACCCACACCTCAAGGTTGGTAACGATGCATCGGAGACCATCCAGGTGCAATTAACCATAGGCAAGACTGCTCTGCAATTTGTAGCATGTTACAGGCCACCCCTCAAACTCAGGAACCTCACATGGCCTTCCTGAAAAATTGGGGATAAATGTATCTCCAAACACCATCATACTAGGTGACTTCAACTACCCTAATATAGACTGAGAACACTACTCAAGCCCGAACACTCTAACCCAAAGATTCCTGGGTTCATAAACTCAAATGCCATGGAACAACTAGTCACCATCCCACAAGAGGAGAAACATACTTGATCTCATCATCATGAACATGGGATCAAAATGTTCAACACGAAGTATACCCTCACTGTGAGATCAGATCATAAACTAATCTCGCTGGAGGTCCTCATCCCTCACCCTGAAAAACCCCAAAAGGAAACCCACCCAAGTGGAAAACTTCTCAAGGAAAATTTCCCCCACTTCTAAAAACTAGTTTTGGGTCTTCCCCCCCTTTAAAAAGGCCCCTGGACCCAAAAAAATGGTTTAAAACCCCGGGATCAGGGAGGTCATTGTCCCACTGTACTCATCCCTCATTAGACCCATTATAGTATAATGCCATTTGATGTCTGCCGCGATCCAGGAATAACCTGTGGGGTGCACAATTTGAGTCCTGCGGACTCACCCCTGTATGCAAATTCCCCCATTTGTAGGAGAAATCCATGCAAATGAGGTACATTTGCAATCCAGGAAGCTAGAAACCAGCCATGCAGGACTAGTGTAATCTGCAGAAATGCACTCTGCCAGTAACAGAGTGCATTTCTGCAAATTACAAACAGAGCCATGGGTATAAGGCCACTGGCATGGAAAACACTTGAAAAAAATCAACTTTTTTTTTTTTTAGCCGATCTCGGCTGTTTAAGCATAGGGCAGTGTCGTGCAAACAGGATCGGGGGGAAAATTAGAAAATAAACCTACAATAAACATTCTAACTAAAATCACTATTCTGCCTTTATGCCCAATGGCAGGCAGAAGACAACATGGCCATTGAATAGTGATTGCTAAGGGGGGAGGCTCAGTTTGGGACATGTAACTATGCATTAGCAGGCAATCCTATGCAAATGAGGGGAATGATAGTGAATCCCAGATTTCCCCTGCATGCTAGTCAGCTCCCAACAGTGTAAGAGCAGGAATAGCTTGGTGCAAGCCTAGGAGTTAGCTGACATCATGGGGTGTGTGTATCAGGCATACTGTAAGCGGTTTGGAGCCATGTGGCTCAGGTTTGCACCTAGTTTAGCACAGCTAGGCAAGGGTGTGTGTCTGAGGCTGCCTAAGCGGGTGTGCATGCCGCGCACCGGGTTTTAAAGGAAAAAAAAGTAAACCAGGAAGTAGCAGCTCTGTGCTCATTTAAGCACTGTGTTTGTGTGGCATGCCCCCGGGCTTAAACAAGAAGGCAATGGGAAGGGAAAACAGTAGTAGGAAGGTAATCTAGGAGAACTAACATAATTGGCAGGTGAAATGTATCAGAATCAGCCAATTACACAGGCAACAGATCAGCCCAGCCCAGAACACTACTATAAACTATGCAAACACTTTCCCCTCTGGTTTTTGCCGTTCTCTATACCACCAGTCTATACAAGTGAGGAACTTTTAACAAACAAAACAACAAAATGATAGGGGCTGCAGCAGGCATCATACAACAACATGTGGAAGAGGCTGAGGGTGGTGAGGATGCGAATGTTTTTGACCAACTCACAGTGAGGAGACGGAGAAGAGTGTACAGACCCAGCGTAACCTCCCGGGGCTACAGGAGCTGCAGATAGTGGAGAGCTATAGGGTGGACAGGGAACTCTTACAGCAAATTGTTGAGCTGTGCCGGCCATGCCTGACACACTGAACTAAAAGAAGGGAACCCATCCCAGTGGATACTAAGGTATGTGTAGGCCTAGGAATACTAGCCACAGATACCTCCCAAAGCTCAACTGGGGATATCATGGGGATCTCACAGGCATCAGCATCCAGAGAATTCCACCAGTTCCTGGATGCCATGTCACACATGCTAGTGAGCACGTATATTTCCTCAACACCTGTGAGGTGTTGGCCAGCAATATGCATCTCTTCCACCAAATAGCATAATACCCTGCATTAGTGGGTGCTATAGACTGCATGCACATATGCATCAAAGCACCACCCGGTGATCAGGTAGGGTCTACATCAACCTCAAGAGCTTCCTCCATCAACTGCCAGGTCATGTGCAATGAACAGGCATTATAATGAATGTGTGCTGGCTGCCCTGGAAGCTATCACAATTCCCACATCTGGCATCTGACGAGCTGTACCAGAGATTTGCCAATGGGGACATCCCTTACAGCCACCTAGTGGGGATGCTGGTTAGCACTGGAGCCATGGCTGATGACACCCATCAGAAATGCACACACAACAAGAACACCATAATGAGGCACATACACAGACCAGACTTATAATAGAGTATGTGTTTGGGATGCTCAAGTCACAGTTCCGGTGCCTGGACACACGGTGGAGCCTGCAGTACTCACCAGCTATGTGTACTCAAATTATTCGTTATGTGCCATGTTACCAATATGATCACCTTCAAAACAGCTGCTTAGGAACAGCATGGGGGCAGGGCCACCAGCCCCCCTGCAATGCCAAGGTCTGCACAGGCACAAGAGTGACTCGGAGGAGACCTGAGCCTGCTCTCCAGTAGGCAGATGGAGGGGTGTTATGATGTGTCCTGGCCAGCAAGGGGCAGCGCGCTGAGCTACATACACTGACACAGTAGGACCCAGGGTGATGCCTCTCTCTGATTCCTGAAGCCACAGTAAAAGGGATGCAAAAGCGTGATGCTTCCTGCTTATCAGCCATGTGAGAGTGCACTATGTGCCATCTGAAACGCCGGGCGGTCACTCTAGCGCACCATCACTCAATAGCCCAGCACACCCTGGTTAAGTCAATCAACCTGCCAGTACCGGGTGATCGAATGTCTCTTTATCATGTCTGTGGGCATGGATATGACATGCAAGGGAATCGGTGGCCAGATGGTGGCCTGTAGTTATGGTAGACACCCCATAGTAACCATGAGATCTATGGCTCAGATACCAGGTCATCACATAGTAGCCAGTGCCTACCCACTGCGACCAGCAAAGCCCTGCAGAAATGTGCTGGGCAACATGTGTGTCCATATGACTCACACATGCCAGTCCGGGAGGTTCACATACCCAACAACAGTCTCAGCCAGCAGGACAGGTGTAGACAAACACAAACAGAGGCTGTGCTATGGCCTCTGAATGATGCCTATGGTAATCTCCCCCCAGGCCTACAGCAGGTCAAGCAGTAGGATATTAGTTCTGAAGGGTAGGAAGTCAGACACTAATATGTAGGTCAACCAAAGCTAAGACCTGTAGTACACTGATATGCCACTAGCCAGCATGATAGGTTAGAAGACAGAATGAAATGGAGTACCTGACATACCAGTACAGTCATAGCAAATGTGTACAAGTGCCAGGTGTGCCCCCCATCCTATGTAGAAATGTAGAAACAGTCAGGTGTGCCCCCCAATCCTGTGTAGAAATATAGAAACAGTCAGGTGTGTCCCCCCAATCCTGTGTAGAAATATAAAAACAGTCAGGTGCGTCCCTCCACAATCCTATATAGAAATGTAGTAACAGTCAGGTGTGCCCCCCACTCCTATGTAGACATGTAGAAACAGTTAAGTGCGCCCCTTCCCCCAATCCAACATAGAAATGTAGAAACAGTCAGGTGCCCCCCCCCACAATCCTATGTAGAAATGTAGTGACAGTCAGGTGTGCCCCCCCACTCCTATGTAGACATGTAGAAACAGTCAGGTGTGCCCCTTCCCCCAATCCAGTGTAGAAATGTAGTAACAGTCAGGTATGCCCCCCAATCCTGCGTAGAAATGTAGAAACAGTCAGGTGTGCCCCCTCACTCCTATGTAGACATGTAGAAATAGTCAAGTGTGTACCTTCCCCCAATCCAGCGTACAAATGTAGTAACAGTCAGGTGTGCCTCTCCCAACCACTGTGTAGAAATGTACAGACAGGTGTGCCCCCTCCCACAATCCTGTGTAGACATGTAGTAACAGTCAGGTGTGCCCCCTCCCCCAATCCTGTGTAGGAATGTACACACAGTCAGATGTGTTCCCCCCAACCCAACCTAGACATGTAGTAACAGTCAGGTGTGCCCCCAAGCCTATTTAAAAATGTAGTAATGGTCTGGTGTGCACCCCCAATCCGATGTACACACACCATAACAGTCATGTGTGCCCTGCCACAACCCTATGTAGAAATGTAGTTACATGTATGTGTAGGTATAATACCAGTGGAGCACAGATGCCTAGAGGTGGCCAAGGTAGCAGGATAGGGTGTAGCATTTGCACAATATGCAGGTCTGTGTGTGTTAGGTTGGTGTGTGTTTCATATTGTGTGAGATTGGTCAGTATGTATGCATGTTGAGATAAGCCCTGGTGGCCATTGCCCACTACTGCTGATGACAGGGACAAGCCCTCACAACTGTAGTGCCAAAGACAATTCCCACCAGTATACACATGCTAGCAGTAAGCCATTGTAAATGTTTGGTGGTAATATGTGTCACCATCTGAAACACCGACATGGCATGGCTGTTGGGCTAGATATACCAGCAGTACACAGGGGAAAGTACCCCAGACATACAGTATATATTGTGTCACTGTGAAATGGAGACACCCTTGGAATTGTACATACAGGTATGCATCACATTAACTGGTCCTGTAGTAGGGGATACCGGTGATGTCTGCTCGAGCACTTGCAGATCACAAAGGAGGTAGGACTGATGTATTGGGAAACAGCTGATATACCTGCACATGCCAGCATAACTGGAATGCCCCATACATATCTGTGTGTCAGATGCAAGTAGTGTCCATAGCACAGATGCACCCAGCTCATGCAAATACTACCCACAGGTACCTCTCTGGTCGTATCCCTGCTGTGGGGAATGGGTACAATATGACCCCACCTGTATATGGCAATAGCAGAAGAATGCAGCATGCAGTGCAGGTGTCCCATGCAGGTGTATCCCTAGCTGTAGGTAGCACCCTGACATAATCCACACCACCTGATCAAGACTGATAGAAGGTATTGTCATGAACACCTATCACACCTACCCTGTCACCCCAGGGGAATATACTGTATGGTGGTCAGAGACTGGAGGACTGAGAGAATGCAACAGCCTGCCACATCTGGCCCGCAGTAACACCTAATGGCCCACAAGCCCCTGCCAAAGGCTTGTGTCCCACACATACTGCCAATGCATGTTATGTCATGGACACCCAAATAACAACATAACACACTTCACATAAGCCATATGCAAGGCCATGTGGACAAACCAAAGTAACATGTCCACCATGTCCCACTGCATGAACTGTGGACCAGCACTAACACACACCTGTGATGGGGTGATACCCCTAGGGAAAGTATCAGAGAATGTAAGCATAATGTTTGGAAGAGGTTAGAATAACAGAGGGGGTGGGAGCATGGGCAGCATGGAATGTGCAGGGTCCGACACCAAGCTGTAAGCACATACTATCCCTGGCTGCAAACACATAAATGGGTGGCTACACACCTGCTTGTACACCACAATAGGGATAACGTCCTGACCCATGGCCCCTGCCTCTGGGTAACCTGTGCAAATCTGTACAGTGGTGAGGCATTACCACAGCAAGATAAGGCCATACTGTTATGTAGATGGATGTACAAGTATGGGATCCTCTGCCAGCACTGTACCAAGGTGCTGAACCAGATACACAGACCCAGCAGTAAGTGTCTGCCGCTCCCCCTCCAGAATGGTATAACTTACCATGAATATGTAGGTGTCTGTCCACAATACTGGACACAGCTGCAGTCACCCTTGTCCCCAAGACATCACTGTGAGCAAGAATGTCCACCTGACAGTATATGAGGACAGAAAACATCACAGTGTATAACAGCACACATGTCTGAATATCCCTGCTAACAGTAGTACCATGCAGCTGAAGCAGCACAGACACAATCACCTACAGTACACACTATCCCCTGCATAGTTTTTCTCCATATTTCCAAATGATTGACAGATACCCTGCAGAAACAGTTTGCTACCTGTAGGTGTACAACACAAAGGTCTGCACTGGAGTACAAACTACCTGGAATCGATCCACGCATTCAATACAGAAGGGCATACTGGGCATACTCACACACTTAGAGAACTGAAGGCAATGTCAGACAACATACTGAAAGGTCATACTGGGCATGCTCACACACTTAAATAAAGCCCATGTCTGCAAAAAAACAGTGGACTATACATATCTGGAATTTGCAGATGTTAGTGCATACACTCCTCAGTATGCACCAGTCATGCCTTGCACACACAGTGGATAGGAATACAGACACATATCCAAGGACAACACACTATAATAAGCCAAAAGTAGACGTACACAGATGTGTGGAAGAGAGTGACTGTGACAAGGAGCCATCCATTATGAGGCCTGTCCCACCCAGCACACAGCCAAATGGCTACAACCACATGAGGTGTAAACGTCACTCACTGTAGATATTAGCCACCAGTATCTGTCAGCATTACAGACTATGTGGTGCAAATGCTAGCTGTGCAACATGACTGTACAAGTAAGTAGTCATCTAGCAGCTGTATACATGTACCTGTGGAATATAAACCTGCGTGTGCCCGCATATGGTGTGACAACCTTTAGATGAATGAATTATGGCCCATGCACACACACTGCCCTCCCCATAGTCCTATTATGACAAGCCTGCTGAGATCATCCACTTCGAAATACACCTTTGGGAAAGGTGTAGCCCAGTAATCTATGTGGTGTATCCTATAACTGCATACTGCTGTAGTGTGATAAACTAGTTAGGTAGGAGTGTACTGTGGTGCTTTTTTTTTTTTTTTTTTTTTTTCCCGGTTTAAAGCCTGTACCAGTTGCTTTGCCACTCCTGCTTGAATGTGCCTAATCTCTTATTTCCCCAATATTTTGGTCATATCACAAAGTTGCAATCACTTTTTACCTGTGTAATATATTTAAAATAAGTATTTACTTGGCCCTCACTTTATCTGGTGAGGGCCTTTTGGACCTGATACACGGAAAACTGCTCTATTTAAGCAGCTTACAGTGCGTGCTGTCCTCAAACTCTTTTTAGGAATTCTTGTGTACTGCATGCCTGACATACTTCCCTAAGGAGTAGGTACCCCCACATTAAATTGCTTAACCTGCACCTACGGGCTATTAGATTATCAAGTACCCTATCTTGCCTGTATCCCTCTAATGTTGACCTTACTCATTGCATTTTTTTGTTCCATTGCATTGTTATTTTTGTTCCATTGTACCTTCTGAATACTGTTGTCTTAAATTGTTTAGAGACCTGCTTTGACTGCCTAAATGTATGCTTTTGACTGCCTAAATGTATGCTTTTACCTCATATTTAACTGTCACTATTTGTAACGTTATATGTGTTACTGCTTGCTTATACTGCCTATATAAATGCTGAATGCTAACTCTGTTTTCTCCTCTATATTTATCTCCCTTTCTCCCCAAAGTACCCAGCTCAACATTTACCTGCTCCTGATATTACTACTGCCTATCTGGTGATTTAAGAGCCCTATCCAAATCCAGTGGCCTCATCCACCAGCCTCCTATTTCCCTGCACCCTCTATCAAGAAAGGAAAAAAAGTATGTTATGGACTAAGTCTACTTTGTAAAACAGACCCCTATCTACTACTTCTCTCAGGGCTCCAAAGTCCGCTGTGAGCCTGAGCGGCCAGCTGCCTTTAACCTTACTCTATATCTACCCAACAGCCAACACACCTCTTCCACCTACCCTAACCCTCTCTTACTATAAATCTCTTCTTCCACTGTTCTACACTACTTAGCTCCCTTACACACTTACCTACAACACCAGAACTGCCCACTAGGTGGCACCCTTCTCCCATCCATCTATCACTCCCTCTCTCCCTGTTCTACCTTTTTAAACTCACTTACTTATTAGGTTCTTGGCCTAATCCTCTTCATACTCACCTTGTGTCTTTTTCAGCATTTACCCTCTGGCTCTCATTTTCCTCAGACTCCTCCACTATCTCAGACCTTACCACTCATGTCCTACCTTTCTAATTTGTAGCTACCTGCATTACTGATAGTTTTCTCTCTAACTTCTCTTCCTTTTGTCTCCAACACTTTAAACAACTGCAAAATGGGACTAAAAAAGCAATATTGACCAATAAAAAAACTATTACCTACAATCTCAGCAAACTCACCAGAAAAACCCACAAAAGTTCTGGGCAAACATTAATCAGTTACTTCAGCCCAGTCAATCTATCACACCAACCCACAAGGCACAGACAAAGAGAACCCCAAGCAAATTGCTAATGACTTTAATTCCTTTTTCACCAAAACAATTCAAACTCTTGCCAGTCACCTCTCTAGTCAAAACGCAACTATATCTAATTCTAACTTAAACCCACCACCCCCATTTCTTTTCCAACCTGTCCCAACAACTTATATTCTCTCCCTCATCCAAAACTCAAACCATGTACTCCCTCTGCTGACTTACTACCCGCAGAATAATTACAACTAGCAGCCAAATCCATAGCCTACCCTATCTCCATACTAATCAATAGAACCATCACTGAGGGATATGTCCCTAAACTTTGGAAAGTCTCTCATATTATTCCCCTTCATAAGGGAGGAAATTCTACTGAACTCTCCAACTATCACCCCATAGCCCTACTCTCTCCCTTATCTAAGATCATGGAAAGGTGTACCTACAAGCAACTGCTTGACCACCTTCTCCAAAATAACTTGCTCTCTAATACCCAACATGGTTTCAGACCTTGCCACAGTACCACCACTGCCCTCCTTTCCTTTACAGACACCATCAACAACAAACATAACCTTAACACCCTTTCCTCTGCACTTTTCTTAGACCTGTCCAAGGCTTTTGACATGGTCAACCACCAAATACTCATACAAATTCTTCAATCTCTCTCACTTGACATTCTACCTATTAAATGGTTCAAGTCCTACTTAACTAACAGACATCAAGTTGTACTCTGGAACTCCACTCTATCTACCCATCTACCAGTTAACATTGGTGTCCCTCAAGGGTCCATACTGCGTCCTCTCCTGTTTTCTTTATTCATAAATGACCTCCACCAAGCAGTTCCCCTAGCTACATGCATACAATATGCAGATGATTCCACACTTATTTGCTCAGCCACAACTGTATCAGAACTTCACTCTCTGACACAACACATATTTAACTCTGTTGAACAGTGGTTTACACAACGATGTCTCCTACTTAACCCCAAAAAAACTAAACTCCTCCTATTCACACCTACCAATAAATCCCCCCAAATAGACTTTACAATATTATCTAAAAATGGCACACCTGTATCCCAAGATCTTACTACCAAACTGCTAGGCATCACAATCGACAACAACCTTAACTTCGACACCCATATCAGCAACACCTTAAAAACTATTAATAAAAAAATAGGCTCCCTTTACAGAATCAAACCCTACCTCACTCCAGCAACTAGAATAACTATTGCCCACTCCCACCTAATCTCTTCCCTTCTCTATGCCTCACCCATATTTACTAACCTGTCAAAACATAATCTTATGAAATTAGAAAACACCTACAATAGCATAGCCAGGTTTGCTACAGGTAACCCTTTCAGAACCCACCACTGCATTAATCTAAAGCAACTAGGCTGGCTTGAATTTCCGCAGCAGCTGAAAATTAATCAACTAGCCATCGCCCATAAAATACTGTATCAACCTGCCAAAACACCTATTCTATCTACTCTTATTTATCCTTACCATAACCTGAAGTCTCTAAGATCTGCACACAAACTTCTTGTAAATTTTGACAAAGCAAACAACAAGGCTGGAGATTCCCTCTTCTCTAATACTGTTGGAAAGCACTGGAACCTACTTCCCTCTGAACTATCTACAATTCCCTCCACAACTCTATTTAAAAAGAAACTTAAGCTCTTCCTCAAAACACAGTGGTTGTGCCCCTGTACTAATCCTGACTGACTATCTAGCTCCTGATACACGACTCAATCCTTACCTTTAGAACCCTGCATATACTTCATCCTAACATCTAACGATCTATTTCTCCATCATAGTATTAATTACTACTAAAAAAAATTGTTTTACTACTAGATGTATTACATGTACATTATGCTATTATTCTTTCTGAATGTCTACTTGAAACAGTACTTGTACTAATCAAGTCTAATTTACTGCATTTTTATACTTTATTATGTGAACAGTTATTATCTTTTTTCTTTATCTTTTTTTCTCTTTTACTGTAAATGTATCTGCAGTTTAACCATGTATTTCTTTGATGTGAATTTATTTTAACTGTTTGGAGCTTATCTCCCTGGGCCTCTACTGAAAATGGACATATATCCAGCTAGACTAGCCTGGTCAACAAATGTAAAATAAAATAAAATAAATAAAATAAGGTAGGAGTTCAAATCCCAGACATGGTGTGTGTGTGTGTGTGTGTGTGTGTGTGTGTGTGTGTGTGTGTGTGTGTGTGTGTGTGTGTGTGTGTGTGTGTGTGTGTGTGTGTCTGTCTATGAATAAAGAGCAATGCATTTTAGGCTAGTCACACGCACTACAATTCAAATGCCCTACTTTGGCAAGGCTGCTGATGTAATTCACTGTGAAATACACCTTTCAGAAAGCTGTAGCACAGTAGTCTCTGTGGCATGTCCTGTAACTGCATACTGCTGTAGTGTGATAAACTAGTTAGGTAGGAGTTCTAATCCCTGATATGGCAACTGTGTGTGTGTGTGTGTGTGTGTGTGTGTGTGTGTGTGTGTGTGTGTGTGTTTGTGTGTCTCTGTGTAGAAATCAACGCTTTTTAGGCTAGTCACACTCACTACAATTAAAATGCCCTACTTTGGCAAGGCAGCTGATGTCATTCACTGTGAAATATGCCTTTGTGAAAGCTGTAGCCTAGTAATCTCCATGGCGCGTCCTATAACTGTGTACTACTGTAGTGTGATAAAATAGTTAGGTAGGAGTTCTAATCTCAGACATGGCAACTGTGTGTGTTTGTGTGTGTGTATCTGTCTGTGTAGAGAGCAATGCTTTTTAGGCTAGTCATACACACTACAATTCAAATGCCCTACTTTTCCAAGGTTGCTGATGCCATTCACTATGAAATACACCTTTCAAAAAGCTGTAGCCCAGTAATCTCTGTGGCGCATCCTATAACTGTGCACTTGTGTAGTGTGATAAACTAGTTAGGTAGGAATTCTAATCCAAGACATGGCAACTGTGTGTGTGTGTGTGTGTGTGTGTGTGTGTGTGTGTGTGTGTGTGTGTGTGTGTGTGTGTGTGTGTGTGTGTGTTTGTGTGCGTCTGTCTGTGTAAGGAGGAATGCATATTAGGCTAGTCACACTCACTGCAATTCAAATGCCCTACTTTGGCAATCCTGCTGATGTCATTCACTGTGAAATGCACCTTTGGGGAAAGAGTACTCCAGTAATCCCAGTGGTGCATCCTATAACAGCTTAATACTGTGGTCTGGTAGGGATTCTATGCCCACACATGTCAGTTGTGGATGTTTTTGTGTATGTTTCTATGTCTGTGTAGGGAGCAATGCATTTTAGGCTAGTCACACTCACTGCAATTCAAATGCCCTACTTTGGCAATCCTGCTGATGTCATTCACTGTGAAATACACCTTTGGGGAAGGAGTACTCCAGTAATCTCCGTGACATCCTATAACTGTGTAGTGCTGTAGTGTAATAAACTTGTTAGGTAAGAGTTCTAATCCCAGACATGACAGGTGTGTGTGTGTGTGTGTGTGTGTGTGTGTGTGTGTGTGTGTGTGTGTGTGTGTGTGTGTGTGTGTGTGTGTGTGTGTGTGTGTGTGTGTGTGTGTGTGTCTCTGTGTGTTTGTGTTTGTTATTCATATCCTGTGTGGAGGTGGTTGTGAGTGTGTAACAACTGGACTCAATGGGGTGCGGGTTTTGCAAATTCCTTATATGGATAAGGATAAGAACCAAGATGCTCTTCTCCAACAAAAGAAAGCCAATCTGGTGGTCCCCTGCTATAAACAAACTATACAACAGAAGGAAGAAACTGTTGCAGAAAAGAGGAAAATCTCAGGATGCAAAAAACTCCCTCACCAGCCTCAATAAGAAGCTGAGATCCCTCATAAAATCCTCAAAAGCTAGTTACGAAAATAAAATTGCCAAAGATTCCAAAGACAACCACAAGGCATTCTATAGTTATGTCAAGAATCTAAATGGCAATGCTCAGATCTGCTCTGAGCTACAACAGAATGGCATTAAATATACTGATCCCAAGGATATTGCCAATATCCTGGCAGATCGATTTAGTGCCAACTTCACTTCCCTCTCACCCCCTAAAGGGCCCATCTCAATACCAAAAGATTGCCAAATTCCAATAATCACAGCCACACAGGTAGAAACAGCACTCTCCAAAGCTAAGAATACAGCATCCATGGGACCAGATGACATTCCAGGCTGTGTACTACATGAACAAAATGAACTGGCACCCCTCCTAAGTGACATGTTTAATCATAGCCTCACCTCAGGCTTCATGCCTACTGAGTGGCGCACAGCTACAGTTATCCCGCTCCACAAGGGAGGATCCACCTTGGATCCCGGGAACTACCGTTCCATCAGTCTGACAAGCCTGATCTGCAAGGGCATGGAACGCATTATTATGGAACTTATAAACAAAGACATTGGCAACCTCCAGACACTGGACCCCACCCAGTTTGGGTTTGTGAAGGGCCGATCTTGTCTCCTGAATCTGATTGACTTCTTTGAATCGGTCCCCAGAGCTGTGGACGAGGGTAAGGAGGTCCACACAGCCTGTCTGGACCTCGCCAAGGCCTTCGACACCACCCCCCACTCTGGAATCATAAATAAACTTACTAAGCTGGGCATAGATCCCTACGTCACTCGATGGGTTGCCAACTGGCTTACTGACAGAACCCAGACTGTAAAAGTAGCCGACTCCAAATCCAGCTCCAGACAAGTGACAAGTGGAGTACCTCAGGGTTCAGTCCTGGGACCACTCTTTTTTGGCATCTACTTCTCTGATGTACAGGCCAACACTAAGGGACTCTGGCTAACAAAGTTTGCAGATGACTGCAAACTGGGAGCCATTATTGAATCCCCAAATGATGTGGATATTCTACAAAAGGGCCTTACAGAAACAGATGCCTGGTGCCAGAGCCATGGGCTTAAGCTTAATGCCAAGAAATGTATAGTCATCCCCTTTGGAAAAAAAACATGTACCCATGAACTACTACATAGGTGGCAGGACACTAAACATCGAAAGTGTGATGAGAGACTTAGGGACACAAGTGAACAGTGGTCTCACTTTTGATAACCACATCACCACAACAGTCAGGAAATCCTTCTACATGGCACACCTCATCACTAAGGGCTTTTCATCCAGAAAAAAGTAGGTCATTGTCCCACTGTACTCATCCCTCATTAGACCCATTATAGAGTATAATGCCCCATTTGGTATGTACCTCACAAGACATCTGCAACAGCTGGAAAGGCCACAGAAATACCTCACTAAAAGAATCACAGGCCTAAAGCAGATGCCATATGCTGACCATCTAAAAAAACTCCAGCTATACTTTGTGGCATATCGTCTACTCAGAGGCGATCTCTGCTTAACATACAAGGCCATATCAAACCCTGAGCTGTTGGACATGCTCCACTTAAAGAAATCCCAGTCCCTCAGAGCCACACGCTCCAGGGATCTAAACCTTATCATCACAATGAGCAAAACATGCTGGAGGGATAGGTTCCTGACCCAGGGACTCCACATACTCTGGAATAGACTGCCCATACATATCAAGCAGAGCACCTCATTGGCCCTCTTCAAAAGAAACCTTGATGATTGGATGGGAGATAGGAAATTCACCCCGGGGATCATGCCAGTTGCCCTGCTAGACAGGGGCCCAGAGAAGTAAATATTGTGGGAAAAAATTTCCAGGGAATTTTTATGGCTAGGCTTGCATAGGCCTTAGGGCCGATAGCCTAGTACCAACCTATGAACATATGAACCTATGGACCTATGGTGGCCCTAGTAATCACAATGTCCAACATACAGGGATAACAAATGTGAAATAACTGAGAGACTGGGATGCAACTCCATACCCCTACATGTGATATCAAGGCCAAGCGAACAAAGTTAGCAACCCTTGTATTACCCAGAGAACACCCTCAACCCATGTCTAAGACACACACACACACACACACACACACACTTGCCTATGCAACAGCTGCTATGTTGGTAGTACCCTGCATATTGCCCACTGATAGTAACCATGGTGTGATTGCAGTGGGCTACAGAGGGCATGGCACCCTGTCCATCAGTCCAATAGGCACATACATGCTGAAAGTGCACCTTCCCTATGCTCCCCACTGGACACCTGCAACACCTGTGGTGCCATCAAATGTGACCCACAAAGGACATACCATGCCTGAAAAACATGCCCTGTATGGACAGATGCCACTGACACCAGGGAATACTGGTATCATGCTATCAATGTAGGTGCAGGGTCAACCTGCTGTCCATTAACAGTTCCCGATACATGAGACTAGGGCTGGCAAATCTGATTATAATCTGTGTACACAACATGGGCCAGACACCCCAGGTACAGTTCCACATGTCACTGTACATGGATGTGGGAGGTGTGCACATCCCAGATACCATCCATGTCATGGACTAAGGAACACATACATGGCAAGCAATGCACAGCACTGGCCACACGCAATAGTTACCCAGGTGATTGGATGGTGAATACAATACCCACCTGTGTGGGCAAATCCAGACACTACAACCCTGAGCCACACTGCAGACCATTGTCATGTGGCTTGATGCCAAGGTATACCCATTACCTAGCCTTGCATAGCCATCTGGCACAGTCAACCACTACACACCCGTGAAGCAATGCACCCTTGCATGTCAGTACTGGCACCCTGTGTCTGTGTGTATGTTGTATGATGCCTATGATCACATTCACACTCACTACAACCCCCATTAGCATACTGAAGCATGCTGTCTGATGTCAGATGCCTCCATATACCCTTTGCCCATATAACCTCCGTATGACCCCTGTGGTGCATGTGATACCTGCACAGTACTGTGTTGTGGCAAACTCATTAGTGATGAGTTGTATTGCTGGCTCTGCCAAGTGTGTCAATGTGTGTGCATCCCTGTGAGAGTGTGGCTGTGTTGACGCTGACACCTGTTTATGCAGACAGGCACGTGTACTACACCTACCGTTATAGCTACCATATCACTGTTGCAGATGTCACTCACCAACAAATATATGTTTGGAGGGCTCCTGAACATGTAACCTATGTGGCGCATCCAATAACTGCATAGACATGTGATAGCACTACATAGTCATCAGGGGTTTGATACCCTGTACTGGTAGGTGTGTGACACAAACATGTTTAAGTTTTACTCTCCCACCCCTCCCTGACTTATCTTTGCCTCTGTCTGCCTCTCTCATTCCCTGTCTAGTGTATGTGGAGACTTACATCTGCTTTTCTTAAGCAGCAGCATGTGTATTTTAAGTGATGCTCATGATCAGCTGATGGCCTCTACTCGAATTGCAGCCCTCCTCTAGCTGACTGCATGTGGAACAGCTATGATAACATTCCCTTAGCCAATTGCATGGAAACACACTCCAATATCTAGGAACATCATGTTGGTGTTGGGCCTTTTCATTAACTGTGAGCAGGAACTCGATCTGTTGTTTGGCAAACAGCATCACAGATGGATCGGTGATTTAACTCTAACAACATACACTGTGGAAACAGGCCAACACACTGGAGGTGGATGTGCCTGACCTGACTACAGACTGTAAGTGCTGCTATACTGCATTTGGAGTGATGTTGGTTTAACAGGGTGTGTGTGGATATGGCTGTCCTACATGTTTTAATACCTGTCATGTCAGTGCTATGTTTATGAGGAATCCCCCATTGTAGGGTCATCTGCAGATTGGGCAGTGTGTGGTGCCTTTTGTTTCATGTGTTACCCACAGAGCACCTGTCTGTGAACTGCAGAAGGTAGTGTGAGGATTGCAATCTGTAGATGGTGACAGCTGTCAGAGTCACTGACTTCATATCCCTCATAGGACATATGTTGCAACAAACCTTGTTACAACAGTAAATGTATGAGGTTATCACAGCAACATGTCAATATTGGCCTTGTGTTTGTGCCTCCAGCCTCAACTCTGTCAACCTTTGTACATATGTCAGGCAGTAAGAGGTGCATATGTGCTGTACACCATATTTAGTGACATCATATCTGATAACAAGCCAGTAAGATATCAGAATGTTACACGTTATGTATAGTAGGGATTATATGTGATGACATAACCTGGGCATTCTGTGGTCGTGTGTACAGTACTGAGGTCTGTGTACTTATGGTGATTGTTGACAGTGTGTGTATTGTTAATATGTACCTTGGCCTGTGTACAGACTGTGGTAGATGTCATTGTTCTTAGTCCTGCTCTGTCTGATGTTACATGTTGCTTGACTGTATGTTACCCTATCGGCTTACATGTTTGTAGGGTCACACACACACATGTCCCATACCACAGACAGGCATCGGACCACACTGTGTAGTGGCCCAGTATATGTAGGGTTAGTGTGTGAGTGGCACATATGAGGATGGTGTTGAACAGATAGTCCATATACTGTAATATTATGCTAGCTTACCATATGTGGCTGTGGCTGTGTTCACATTGGTTGTGGTTATGCACTTTCACACAGGTGTCTGTTACTCTGTGCTGTGTCATGCCTGTAGAGCCTGCTATATATGCAGGTACATGTGTATTCCCCATATGAAATGTAGGCCAGCATTGAGCCAGTCTGCCTGTAGCCTGCACAGTGCTTTGTTACTTGCCTAGCAGCTTGGTGTACTTACCCAGTGAGACGTCATGTCCAGATACTTGCCAGATGTACTGATGCCGGGCCACCATAACAGTCATGTATGTCACACAAAGCAGTGGGATGCTGTACAGATGTATGTCAATAACTAGTGGGTAGTATGTGGCTATGGCACCTATGTACCAGCAGTTATTATGTGTCAGAACAGACGGGGGTGTGAATGCATAACCTATGGGGGCAAATGTATACCAGTAGTTACATGTTATACCCATGTACATGGCTGTTAACATCCATATTGTCAGGTTTGGTTCACATGTCTTGCACTAAGGGGTTCTGCGTATACCTCTGGACTGTCCAGAGTGTGTCAGACTGTCCACATATATTGGCCATATCTCTGTTGTAGTCCACAGGAGCATTACTGTGCTAGCAATGGTACTGTGCTATACTATGATGTCCTTAGGATGTCTGTCAGTAGCCAATGGTGCACATGTTAAAAGCAGATGTGACCTCCCACACACACCATGTCTGTGAAGACAATCCCTATTACAGTAGCAATAGTCTACAAATATACCTGCAATACATACCTGACATCCCCTTGCACTATGAAGTTAGGACTATAGGGGCTGAGGTAGGGCTCCACTCCATGTTCAGGACATATGGTGAACATATATGCATATATAATTATCCAGATATCTATATAGATATATAAACATATACATATCAACATACATAGATGGATATGTATATATACATAGATATACATATAAACACTTAGATATATACATATACAGAGCAATATATGTCTACACATATACAGATAGAGATACATATGCACATATACGTATTATACGTATGGTTATCTACATATATATTGACAGTAGTAGGTATATCAGAATATATATGTATGCACATATAGTTATAGATATCTACATATATACCAACATAACTAGGCATATCTGTACACATAGGATGTGCATACATATATAGCTATATATATATATATATATATATATATATACATATAGATATATATAAATATACAAAGAGATGTACACATGGCCATATATATGTTGCACTATACAGATGTGTATACAGACATATGTATGGGTATACATGTGTATGTACATGTAGACATATATAGACCTATTATATGTATATAACCATATTCCTTTCTTGTGTAAACCTCACAGTTGTGTATAACCCCCCAGATGTATCTCACCGTATGTATCTGCTATGTGTACATTTTGATAAAACAACATATGTGATGCAACAGTCATATTAATAACAAGGACTACACAATTTAAGACTTAAAGGCAATTGTTTAATACTACTCAATATGTGTATTGACAGCTGCAGCTATATTGGTAAAATAATAGCGGTTTTCACAGTGGTCATGGCATAGTGGTTAAGTGCTGTGACTTTAGTGTACAGGGTCCTGGGTTCAAGACCTGCAAGGGCTGTTCATTTTGTTGCTGGGCAGAACAAGGTATGTCGGATACAGAGTGATTAAGGCAGTTTTGAGCAGCTTTAAGTGGGTTTGCACAGGTTTGTGCAAAGCTAAGCAGTGCTAAGCTATGGGTAAACGTACAAGCACTTACACAGTGTAGGCTTTGCTTACCAGTGTGAAAATCAGCTCAGCTGTTATATTGCAGCAATGTTGAAACTTGCTAAGCATGGCTTAGCTCTGGTAACCAGGTCATACCACCCAGTCTGATAACATAGTGGGGTACTGACATCTGTAATATGTGTATGTAATGTCATGCACAATACATGCGCCTATGTGCTATCATTACAGTAGCAAGGGGTGTGAGTGTCATGTGTGAGACACAGATGTATATGAGGTCTGTACAGCACTGTTTTCCATGTGAATGTGTTACATACAGGGGTAGTAGGCCAGGGTACATCCTGTCACACTGGCATGTAGTGTATCATGGAAGTGCTACTGTTGACAGTGCTTACCCTGGCAAGAACAGAGTGTAAATGTAGTACTGACAATAGGCACACCTGCAGGCATAGCTCAACAGTGAGGCCTCTTTGTTGTATCCCTGGTGTGTGAGCTGTGTCACAGTATATACCCCTTACTGGGTAATGATCTGACATGTGGAATGTAACTGTAGACCACCCTTCTGTACAGCACATGTTAGTGAGGGCTTCTGACATGTAGTTATGACATACATATTGTTGCCAAACATCTGTCAGTCAACACACTCATCCTAATATATAGCTACTTACCAAGCTGATGACTGTAAGTCCCTGTACAGATGTGCAGATGGCAGGTATCCAGCTGGGATATGTGCAGGCAACCTAAGCTTGATTGACACTGACATGTCTGCCCAGCTGTGTAAGAACTGGCACATATAGGAGATGTCACTCTGTACGCACCACATGCCATGGGTACCTCCACTACACTACCATAGTCAACAGAACATGCTTGGGTACAGGTCTCCATCACAGACACTAACCATGTGTTGTAATGCATGTTGCATACATGTCAACTTGATCACCTCAGTGGCCATGTGCAGGAGGCACCTGGATGATTGGCTGATGCATGTCATTCTCACCCTGAGGGTCACCACAGTAGTGTCTGTCAATAGATTGCCTGCTGCCACCTGGCAGGTGCCAGGATACCACTGTACACACAACCCCTACATAACCCATCCCTCCTTGGACAATAGCTAGGTACACAGCTATGACCTCCTGCAGTGATGCACCCCTGTACTGACACATGTGTACATATGCATGACTGAGTATAGCAGTGTCTGTGTGTTAGCACACCTGTACTTGGGAATTCCATAAGGGCCTTCACAACCAACGCAACACCCATTGCCATAGTCAGTTGTGGTTGCTGCTGTATGGGACATTACATGTACCCTGTTAAGCTCCTCCCCATACCAGCTACATGAGCCTTGCAGTACCAGCACAACAGTATTTTACTAGTGGGTTGATAGGGATGGGATACCCATTGTGTTCTGACATGTGTGTGTGGTTGTGCATGTCCTTATATCTGTAGGATACAGCATTCCGAGGCCACATACTCCTATTACAATACCCATTGCCACACAGTAGTACAGACAGTGTTGTTGCTGCCCATAGGTGAGGCATGACAATGCAACACCCTACTACTCATGTGGCATGTGCATTAGATGCATATCCCTGTAGTACCACTGTTGGGGTATACTATGGGTTGTATTGCAGTCATGGCCAATGTGTGATGCTGGGTATGGCAGAGTGTCATCATAGGTTTCAGGGAGTACAATATCCACTGGGGGATGTGGGTGCTGTGTACACTGTCATTACACCAAGATACACCCAGTATATGTCCCATGTGCCATGTTATGGTTACCACTGTCACCATCAACCATACAGGTAACTGATACCACAATCCAGGCCAGTTATGCATGTGCTGTGTGCAGCCTACCTGTAACACATTGGACACATGGTCAAGTTAGTTAGCAGTGATAGGCCCTGGTATCTCAGACATGTGTCTGCATGTTATGTGTCTGTTAATGTGTATATGAAGGTATGTCACACTACATATTGTCCATATACACCCATTACATCTCCCCATTAGCATACTGTACATGTCTGGGGATGTTCTGCATGTAACATGTAACCTGGGTGACACCTCACCCTAAACGCTGTGTGGTGTGTGCAATGTAAGCTATACACTTCAGTATCACTACAGAGCTAAGTAGGGGTCTAGTCCCAGTGTTGCCTAGTAACAGTGTGCATGTATGTGGATGAGTCTACATCAGGTTTCAGGGTAAACATGCTTCAGCAGGTCACCTGTCCATGTGGCACAGACAATAACCATTTTAGTAACCTGTGACATGTGTTCAACTGTACCCCAGATATGTCACAGCCATGGGTGTCACCACAGTGCCATACCCCATTGTGTAATATGACTGCAGACCATCCTCGTGCTGACACATGTACACCTACAACACAAATGGATAACATTATGGAGACGACAACCAGCCAGTGTTACTAACAGCTATAATGCATCATTGCTGGATGGCTACACTACCTGCCATATATGCATTACACTTTACTCCTTACAACATGTTACACTGCAGTACTGTGGTACACTGTAGTACAGTCACCGTGTGCATCAGAACCATATTAACCTGTCCCTGCATTGATGGTATGAATGACAGGGACGTGGCACAGATATCATCATATGCACAGGGTGTGATGTTGGTTTGCCAGAGGCTGAGGGTGGGCCATACATTTGACACCATGTGTGTGGGTGAGGGTGTACTGCAGTGAGCTGGGCATGGTGCTGTGGTGTGTGTAGGTATGGGGTTACCCTAGGTGTGTTTGTATAGTATGTGGGTATGCATGCACTTAGTTCTGCCATGTGGCTGCCCTACACAGGTGTTTATGGACAGCTACAGACTATACCCGGCAGGGTGTGCAGTTCACTGCCTCTGGCCATGGACACGGGGACTGTGCCTGCCAGGGGTTCCATGGGGACATCCAGATACAGGCCTCAATGTGCTACTCTCACCTGCTGATGACAAATGTTCACTGGTACCAAGCCCCTCCTGGGACTGGCCAGGACCACGTGCACATGGCCTGCTGTGTTATGGTGTGGACAGCACCCCCTCGCACTGCTGGGGCTGGTACTGTCACTATGGGAGTCCCTTGGTGTCCTAGCATGTCCATGATGACTGCCAGCTGTTGGTGTTGCTGGCCTACATCCACGCAGCCATGGCCGGACTCTCACCACATGTTCAAGCACGGACAGAACATGGTCGATGAAGGCCATCATTTCACCTGATCATCTATCCATGAACTCAGTTAATGCACGGATGGCATCTGCCAGTTCATGGGTGTTGTCACTTGCAGATGTGAGAGCAGACCTCTACAGCCTTAGGCCCTGTCTGGTGTAACATTCTATATGTGCCTGCGCCTCCATGACAGCCTGAAACATGCAACTGCTGGTACCAGCTATGTTGCCTCTGCCAGGGGCATGATGTCCAGTGACCCTACCACGAGCATCCTGGGACATCTGCCTATGTGGTGCTCTGTTGAACATCTGGCTATGCCTGCTGTGACCAGACACAGTTGGCTTGGTTACCACACTTCCCTGTGCGCAGCCACCAAACGCCAGCTGTCCCTCCACTATGGCCACTGGTGATGGAGTATGTATAGGCACTGAAACTGTGTGCGGGGGTGGGGTGGTTAAAAGGGGGATGTCAAATGATGGCACTGTTTCGGCCCCTAACAACCCCACCTGTGTCTCAACAGTACTATCATCATCTTCGGTGTCAGTATGGACACCAACATCAGACTGCATGCAGGAGGGACCCCACCCCACCTCGCCACCTGTGGGGGAAAACAATAAACACACTTTAAAACCTGTACAGCATTGCCTAACAGTACACACACACACACACACACACACACACACACACACACACACACACACACACACACACACACACAAAACCATAATACCTACCTGTCCGTTACTTTACAGGCAGTCCCACTTATATTTCCATGTGTTCCCCATCCTGCATCACACTTGGTAACATACACACAGTGATACCACTCATTAACATATCAGTCCTCTAAACGCCTGGACAAGTGATCACAACACAAGAGCTGTTACTACATTACCTGCCTGACCTGTGTGTAGTGGTGTTAGATGGCCTGACTGCTGTCATTCAATGTTCACCTTGCATATGTCCGGACATCATGAGCATGGCCCCTATATGTGTGGGCTATTATGTTCACTCCATAATATCACACACTGGTGTGTCATGTGTATGTATTGCTCAGTACATGCCAGATATGCTGCTCAATCAGCCTATCATGTGACAACTGTAATTTATGGATACACTCCCTGGTATTGACTAGTACTTCCCCAATGCATCTGTAGTGCTGCATATGTAGGTTGTAGGTCAACTCTCTGCTGAATATGATATTAAGGGTATAACTGGTGTCTACCTTCCCTCTCAATGCCTGTTCCATGCTACAGACCTTATTATACTATCGGATGTCCTGTGATTACATACATGACAAGTATTCCTAGTGTGTAATGTGGCAGTCCATGTACATGTACTGCACGGTCCCAAAGGGAGGTACTGCTGTATGAACATCCCACAATCACACATGTGCAGACATGGCCACACACACTAACACACACACACACACACGCATCCTACATGCATCAACCTCTCTCTACTTCACCAGAGTGACCCTACAAACAAACTAGCCACCAGGATGCACACACACACACACACACACACACACACACACACACACACACACACACACATACAGGTGAGGTTGCACAATGATAGCACACACAGTCCTCCTATTACCCATCTGTCAACACGAAGAACATATGGTTCACAGCAGCATGCAGTGCAGCTATAGTCAATCCATGCTAGTAACAGTATAAATGTGTGTGATGCATGTGCTGTGTCACTAGGTGATGTCCCTTCCCCTGGATACCAATGCACCCATGTACACAGTATTGCTGTGCACCTGTTCTGCACCCTGCCATGTACTGTGCACCACACCTCACAGGTGTACAACACATTGCAGAATGTGTAGTACTGTGTCAGTTATGTCAGCTTTAATGCTCACAGCCCCTATGTTTTTCAGCAACACATACCTGGGATGATATGTGGATAGATGTCATTTGTGGCTGATGTCTGATTTACAGCTATCAACAGCACAGGACCATGTATGACCAATCCCATACTCTTACACTAACAACCATCAGAGCATACCATGGCTATGGGGGGTGTACACACCCTTCTTGATATGACGCACCCATCCGTGATCTGCATTGGGACCACATCACTGCAAATCTGAAAAGTACATGAGCCCGATATGTGACATATGTCCTGTACTTTCACATGCAGTCTACAGAATGTGTTAGGTGTGCAGATTCTGACAGCGATGCACACACTCCATGTGGGCATATGTGTGCTATGATGGTTTGTCACACCTCTTGTGTGTACTACAGCAGTCACTATCCCTGGTGGGGGTATACCAGTGTAGGCCATCTGCAATTGCCAGTGTATGTTCAGTCTGCCCTACACATGTCCCCCTAATCTACATGATTTCAAAGTCTCTTCATGTGCACATCCCTTGGTGTTCACACACTGCCATCACTATTGCTGTGGGGGTAGGGTTATGTCTGCCACAGGTCCTGAACCTGATTATGTGCAGATACAGCCATTCTTAGCATCCTTAGGATCCCTGATGCAGTGCACTGGTGTGTCATGCTGACACCCCCCTTT
This sequence comes from Protopterus annectens, assembly GCF_019279795.1. Lineage (NCBI taxonomy): Eukaryota > Metazoa > Chordata > Ceratodontiformes > Protopteridae > Protopterus > Protopterus annectens. The sequence continues at coordinate 571,640,797 of NC_056733.1, read as the reverse complement.
CGGCCTTTTTGCAGATACATGACAAGTAAGCCCTACACATGTGTGTCACTTTGCAGTGTCCCATGCACTGAACACCACATGTTACAGCCTAGTCTCAGATGATAATGTGGACTACTGTAATGCCTTATGCCATAGTGTATCTCTGCAGCAGTTGCCATTGTCCTACAGGTATATACACTGGTGTTGCACTGTATATGGATGTTGTTCCAAACATGTCCCTACTGTAGGCCATGTCTCCCACCATTATGTTACTCCCTGTGAACACATTCCACAATGACAGGATGTTAGTTATCATGCAGGTGTCTGACACACCCTTCCAATACCCCATCATGGTCACCCCTGTGATGCCGTGCATTTCTCAGCAACAATACATGCACATGTACAACATGCATTCTGAGTAGGTGTGTTAGATGTGTGCATGAAATATACCATCTCCATTACATGTCCGGCGTGTTGGCAAGCATCTACATAAACTATACTTACCAGCTACAGGCTGCTGCCTTGGTGGTATCCCAGAGGGACCTACATAAGAAGGTGAGAGATGCAATGTCAGTGATCACACCTGTGGCAGTGCTACAGGGTGGGTGCAGTATTACAATACATCAATGGTACATTTCCACAATACTACCACATATGAACATCTGTTTATCACTACTATGCAGCAACACAATATAATCTATGACATGTCAGATATGCATGATCTACCTGTACCAATGCAGATGTATACACAACAGTGGTCTACTGATGTGCCCTGTGGCATTATCTGCATGCTCCTCGGCCAGTGTGTGGGTGACACTCACCTCCACAAAGGTATCTGGCAGTTGGTGGCTGGCCAGACAGGCAGGTGCCACGAGGGTGACCAGGAGCTCCTCCACACGTCAGGGGGATGGATAGCATGACCCCGTTGTGATGAGGTGATCCCCCAGACTGCAGCAGCACACATACAGGCATCGCAAAGCAGGTCAGAACAGTGATGCCAGACCTGCTCAAAACTGCAGTTGTGCAGTCTGACATCATTGACCCTGTGGACTAGGTCATTCCACAGGGTGGTCCACTCCTGCTGCTCATGGGTGGCCCAGCCGAACAGGACAGGGTAGTGCTGGATTAAATAGGTGAGCATTACTTCATTTTCGGCAGCTGAATAAGATGGTAGCCATGCATGTGACATCTTGGCTGAAAGACATAAAGATGAAAACAGGTCTGAGCAACTCATACAGCAAGGTTACCACACATCTCTGTCACCCCCTCCCACCATATCAGTGACGACAAACTGTACACACAACTCATTAGGTATGGCTACAGCTTACCTACCAGTGGGACAGATATTGTATTGTACCGCACTTTATGCTATGTGTGTGTAGCCATGTTCCCTGTGTGGACACTGTCATTGCTGGGCTATTACAAACTATTCATCTGCATGCCATTGTCAGGGCCACTATGGTTCCATATAAGCCTGTGGTATGGCTGCTTTGTGATTGCTGCACATCTGACATTCTGTGTTATTGGGGATATCTATGCATGCTGTTGGTCATGTTCTGGGATTGTGTAGACTATTACTACCAACATATGTTCCATAACAGTGATACAATAGCATGTTTATATGCTATTGCCCAGCAGAACCCCCTCTCCAAACCCATCTGCCCATGTTAACCGGCCACATCACATGTGTGTCCCACCCTGGGGCCTCCTTATGTACTGGTCCAGCAATACCATCAGGTGGAACCAACCCAGGGGATATTGTCCCCCCCCTGGGGGCATACACAGACATGTTCCTGTCCCCTGAGGTCAGGTCCAGGATCAGTTCCATAACGGGCTCCACAGACACATATGGGATGTGCTACAACACTCTGAGGCACCCAGTACACATTCACAGGGCAAACATGCTCCTCCTGCTCAGCCTCCAGGCCAGGCACCTTCAGGTCGGGGACTGCTGTTGTGAGTAGCAGTGGGTGGGAGGCTTGTTCCCATTGTGTCCATATTGGGGCTGATGGGGCATCTACATCACAGACCACACACACCATTCAGGGTGTTTACCCACCACATGTGTCACATACCACTCCTGTAGACTGTCCTCTATATCTACCAACCCTGACCACCTCCACAACTATACCTGCCATACTTCCCCATATTCCCATTCCATATTTTGCAGACAAGGGCAATGTGGCCCCAACAAGGGGTTCACATGTGACATACCCATCCATGTTGCACACACTGCCAGCTGTAGATATCTGTGTCTATTGCTATGTGAGCTGTTTCCTCGCACATAGCTTGCAGCACAGTGGTAGTGATATAGGGGACATGTATTTACATACATATATGTTTGTGTGTTTGTATATATGTAGACATGTGCATATAGGTATATATCTATATATGTGTAGATATATGTGATGTATATATGTGCTTATATATACATCTACACATGGGTATCTTTATATTTGTGGACATACATGTAGATATATATATATATATATATATATATATATATATATATATATATATATATATATAGTTTATATGTTATATATGTGTACATATGTACACATATGCATACTTATATGTGAGGTACATTAAGAGATCAGGTCTATGATCTCACAACACCTTCCTGCACAGCTGCACTGTTCTGCCTTGCTACAACACAGACAGGTGTCACATATGGACACAGCTTGACATTAGGGCGGTATATGTAGGACCAGATTGCAGGTAACCCTATTGCACACCTATGGCATTCCTGCATGCTACATTACAGATTAACCTGAGTATCCTGCAAGGGGTGGGCTGTGGATCCCACATGTCCATCATAATGGCATTACTTCCATCACCAGCTATTGGCCACGTAATATACATACTTCCCATTACACAACACACACTATGATGGCTTACATGTTGTCAGTCAATGCTGATCTGCACAGTTGATGGCTATGGCCCATTACCCACAGGGACAGCCACTATTGTCCATAGCAGTTGTTCAGTTGAACATCATTACAATAACACCTGATGGCACATATAAATCATTCTACATCATCTATCCCATTATTATGGACCAACTACTACATTCAATTACATGCATATATACTTCACATACCTGTTGTGGGAATGATGTCTGTTCTGGAGAGATTACTGGATGCAATTTTTTTTCTCTCTCTCTCGTAAATGGATTTAGCTGCTCTGAATAGATTGCAGCATGGATTTTGTAGGTGATGTACATGATCAGGTGATGGCCTCTGCACCAATCAGTGTCCTGCACTTGTTATCTGCATGCTGTATAGTACTTCCAATTACCACTGACATGGCAACCACCTACTATAAATCCCTACATCATGTGGGCGTGGTCCCTTTACCTTTTCAGTATGATGGACATCCTTCCTGTGTGTGGGCATCAGTGTTATAGACAGCAGGTAGCAATACCTCTTACAGGAGTACCTGCACACTCAGGCCAGCTGCATATTCGTAGGAGGTTCCTGAACTACAGACAGAGTGTGAGTAGAGTTGTAGTATGCAATGTATAGCACTGGTGTTACAGGGTTTGTGTGTATATTCTAGTTTAACTTGGAATGCAGTCTGTCTACATAGCTCTCAACTGTGGGCCTATCCTCTTGATAGCCAGAGGTGTGCCTTTTATGTTTTGTCTGTCCACCACACAGGTTTTATGTCAGATATATCACTGGCAGTGTGTGTGCTGAGTGCTATCAGTGCATGGCTACATACATTTCTGTTTCTAACTGTATATTCCTGACTAAGGGTATATTGCATACATTCCTGTAACACCAGTGACTTGCTTAGTATATGACAACAATTTTACACATATGGGCCTGTGTTCCAGCCTCTGTCCTCCACCTACATGCCAGGCTTTGCACACATGACAGGCTGTCAGGGATTGTTCTGATTTGGGCTGTGAGTATGTCATGCTGCCATTCCTGCCATCAGACCACTGCTGTTGTGACCCCCACACATACTGTGGGGTTGGGGCTATATATGTGTGGGCTTCACCTACACAATACATGTGTGCCCTTATGCACTCCAGAGGCCAGTGTATGTAACAGTGGTATATGGCCCTGTATTATTGAGTCTGGGGGGGTGCACCATAACTAACCTAGGCTGTTACAATATGTAGGGGTAACAGGGGTAAGCTGCCTCAAGGTATCTGGATGTACATTACCATACAATCCACCATGGGTAAATGCAGGCCTACTGCCTCCTGCCATACAGACTGTTCTGTTTGTCAGTGTGATTGTGATGGTGTGTCAGTTATGCCTCGTTATATAACAGTTATATCCCATTGTGTCAACTGAGGTCTTTATCCCCTAGGGATTGTGTACAGAGTGTAGATAGAGGCTGGTGACCTATACATCTGCATTACTTACTGTTGATTATTTGGTATCCTGTGGACCAATCTGTCTTTACTATTGTACTACTTGAAGGCCTCGACCTGGACAGCAACATATGTAAACCTTTATAGACTACTGTATTAGTATAACTGTTTCACAGTTGCATTACTCTGTTTATATGGATATCAGTGTATAAACAGCCATATGACATGGCATATACAACTGTAATAGTACACAGATAAACCTTTCCCATGTATGCAAACCTATGTGTGGTGTTATCTCCTTTGACCTCTCTGTGGGTATATGTTGCAGGCAACGATTGTCATTTGTATGAGTGGCTCATACAATGTCCATTTGGAAAGGTGGTAACTGTAGGCATAGTGGCTGTTCCATATTGTGTGCACCTTCTACATATGTATCTTCCTATACATATCTCTGTGTGTGTATGTGTAGTTACATATATTTTTATTTATTTATTGACATTTATTAACATTTGTTAACTGGGTTTGTCCAACTGGGCTTGTGGCCCATTTTCAGTGGAGACCCGAGGAGAAAAGCTCCAGTAGTACATTTTAAACAAGTACAATTTTAAACAATATTGATATAATAGCAGTTATAGCAAAAAGATTCACATATGTTGGGTTACATGCATAAAGTTAAAGTTGCATTAAAAAGAAGCTAAGTAACAATTTTACATTGATATAGTTCAATAGGTCAACAATAAAAATTTTGTTTGTATAAAATTATGCAAATGCATAGTAGTCACATTGGAGAGAGAGATGTAATGAGATAATAAGTATGGTCCTTTTGAGGGTACATAAAGAGAAGGAAGACTAGGTAGGGCCATGGCAAGGGCAGGTTCTGGAATTGAGAAAATAAGATTTTTAGTTCATTTTTAAAGTGTGAGGTGTGGGAGATTGAACGTAAGTCAAGGGGAAATTTGTTCCAAGCATGGGCAAGGAAGTGTTTGTAGAGTAGTTTGCCTACGGACCTTTTTGGGTGTTAGATATCAAGTAATTGTTGGTTAGAAGTACTGAGAGTCCAGGATGGGATGTAGATGGAGACTATGGAAGACAGAGATGGACAGAAGGAGGGTTTATAAAGAATAGAGTGTAGCATATGAAATTGATAAGATAGCAGAATTGGGGAAGTTCAAGCCATTGAAGAGAGTTTAAAGAAATGCAGTGGTGTGAGTTGCATGGAGAGTTAGTAATGAATCTGGCTATTTTATGGTAAGTCTGTTGGAGTTTGTTTAGAATGGAGGCCTGGATATTGGTAAGAACTGGGGCGGCATATAAGAAGGAGGGGAGGAAGAGTGCCTGGCCAAGGGTAAGTCTAGATTCAAGGGTTAGGAATTTTCTGTTCCGATATAGCAGACCTAGTTTCTGTTTTTTTTTTTTTTATACATTGGAGTATGTGTAGGTTGAACTTTAGTTCGTCATCGATAATGACCCCTAGGAGTTTTGTGTGGGTGTAAGGTTGGATAGCTGTATTGTTAGAAGATGTAATAAAAAAGGAGGTTTTGTGATGAGAAAAAGAATGGCGAATGAAAAGTAGTTGTTTGGTCTTTTTAGGATTTAGGATCAATAGGTTGTGAGACAGCCATTGTTCAGTGGGTAGTAGGGCCTTTTGGGTCAGGGAGTGTAGTTCAGGAATATTATTTGAGATGGATATAAGTGTGGAGTCATTGGCATACTGAATAAGGGAGGATTCATTGCATGAGGTGTAAAGATCATTGGTGAAGATGTTAAACAAAAGGGGTCCAAAGATGGAGCCTTGGGGAACACCAGTGGAGATGGCAAGGAACGGTGAGGAGGATGAGAGCCATTTGACAGATTGTTCCTGCCAGATAGGTAACTATTAAACCAGGCAAGTGTGGAGGGGGATAGGTGGAGATTTGGAAGTTTGGATAGTAGTAGAGGATGAGAGACAGTATTGAAGGCTTTGGAGAGATCTAGGAAGATACAGGAAATGAATTTATTGTTGTCTAGGGCCTCTGCAATAATATGAGTGAAGGAGAGGAGGGCACTGGTGGTGCTGTGGTGAGGACGAAATCCATGTTGGATAGGGGTAAGTAATTGGTGTGTGAGGAGGTGATTGAGAAGCTGTGAGTGAATACATTTTTCTAATATCTTGGAAAGGGGGGACAGAATGGCAATGGGTCAGTAGTTTGAGGGGTCAGTGGAGTTTCCACCTTTATGAAGAGGGATAGTGAAGAAAGATTTCCAAAGGGTGGGGACAGTTGATTCCAGAATAGATCGATTAATTAGTATAGATATAGGATAGGCAATTGAGTCATCAGCAAGTTTGAGGAATGTAGGAGATAGATTGTCAGTGGAAGGAGAGCAAGGTTTTAGCTTGAGTAGTAGAGATTTGATATAAGTAATGGGAACTGGCTCAAAAGAAAACAAAGTTGTGTTAGTGGAACTTGGAGGGGTGGGTGCTGAAGTAGAGTTTGGCTTTGAGGTTACCAGATTTTGGATGGAAGAGATAAAGTGTTTATTCAACAGGGTAGCTGTTTTATATATATATATATATATATATATATATATATATATATATATATATATGTGTGTGTGTATATATATATATATATATATATATATATATATATATATTATATGTGTGTGTGTGTATATATATATATATATATATATATATATATATATATATATGTATGATTCTACCTCACATAAGCGAAACACCAAAACACCGACAACATCACCAACACCACATAACCGACAGTACAAAACACGAAATTCCACATGCCCGACAACGAAATAACCGGACGGTACACAAACCGAAACCTCATACACTTCACACACCACAATCAACAAACAAAACACATTCCCCATCCAAAAACCACATACACAACACAAGCACACCAAAATCCCTACTAAACCTCACATACACAACTACCTACAACCCTAACCCAAACCCTAACCCTAAGGTCCGTCTACCGCACACTTACCTGACCTGCTCCCTAACCCTAACTCACTTATCCGCCCCTAACCCAAACACAATCACTACACACTTACCTGACCCGGCTCCCCTAACCTAACTCATAACCCACCCCTATCCACACTTACCTTACTTCGCACCCTAACGTCTGTCACTACCACATACTTACACAGCCTTTTCCCATTTCGGCATCCTCGTCGTCGGTGCTTTCATCCGTCGGGTCGGTCTTCTGCTTGTCGATCTTCTAGGTCCCATCGCGTCGGTCTTCTGCGCTGTCGATCTTCTGGGGCTCGCGATTTCCGTGTCGATGTTCCGGTGTGTCGTTGAAGTGAGGTAGAACCATATATATATATATATATATATATATATATATATATATATATATATATATATATATATATATATATGTATATCTGTATCTGCATATATGTGTCTGTGTATATGTATCCTAGGGATGTTGATTGCTTCCACATTGTACATTCCCTATGGGAGCCAGACTGTACTGCATGATATGTTACTGATACCAGGATGGAGTATAGCTGATTGTGTATTGCAGGGCAGACATGGTTGGCTGTGGGGGGAACACCTGTTCGTACAAGACATATGTTGTTTGGGGCCTCTCAACACCATTAATGGTGCATGTGGACATATATGTTTTTATGTTCCCATTTTTATCTACGGATGTATGTCCATATATACCTTTATAGATATATATATATATATATATATATCTGCTTACATATACATATACACAAACACACATACATCTACATGTTGAAATACATTCCCTGTACTGTTGAATGCCTGGGCTGGATGATATGTTTGTGAAGACATCAGGGTTATGTATATCTGACATGGCTTAGTGGTAAATCACTTTGGCTATGGTGTGCAGGGTCCTGGGTCCGAGCCTTGGCTGTTTATTTTGTTGCTGGGCAGAACAAGGGCCATTGGATATGGAGTGATTAAGGCACTTTTGAGCAGTTGTAAGTGGGTTTGCACGTTTTTGCATGGAGGTAAGCACTGCTAACTTCCAGTTACAGTTTCTCATACTCAGTTAGCTTGTCAATTGCTTAACCTGTGTAGGCATTGCTTACCCATGTGCAAACAGGCTTAAACCCGCTTACTGCTGCTTAAAAGTGCTTACTCCCACTTACCCCCACGCTAATTTCTTTAAAAGAAAAGAAAAAAGGGTTGATAAGAAACTGGTGAAAAACGGGCACAATGAGGGAAAGACAGTAGGGAAAAAAGCTAGGGATGTGCAGGAAGGGTGTAGGAAAGGTCCATAGCTTCCCATTTCTTCTACAGCAACAGCTGTGCATATACACTGACTTTGGAGGTAGATTTGGACACTCAAACCCCTGAGAGAGTGATAAGGACAGCAATAATATGTTGTGATGCCAGTTAGACCAGATTACATATGTCCAGTGGACACGTGTGCGAAATGGACAGCTATGTATGGGGTGAGATTTTTTTGGGAACAGATTGATAGAAGGTATATTTGGGGAGGTGGGTTGGGTAGGTTAAGAGACATGACAAACAAGATGCATATAGGGGTAGTATATGACACATGTGGGGGTACCACCTTGATGGGGAGGGGTGTTGGGACATCGGAAGCCCATGAGCCCCTAGTGGAAACAGTAGGACTGAGATCCCCACCCATGGGCAGTCACCACTGCACCTTCACAGCCCTGAAGGTAGCTGTGCTGGGGGCTGAGTCACAGGGCCAGGCTGACCCTCTAGTTGCAACACATGGCCCTCGAGCTGGCATTGCAGATCTCCGACCTCCCTGTGGAGCTCGCTATGCACCACGACACGGACCTGGTAACGGTTGGCAGGTTCCTGTCCGCTCCCACTCCTAGGGGGGACAAACCCCATCCCCTGAGGTTGTTCCACCCAAAGGTGGTGCAGGACCAATGGACGAGGAGGTCCCAGGTTGGGCCCCAGATGTGCTGGTGCCCAGTGCCACGGCCAGCTGAGGTGGGACAGGTGGGTCCGCTGGGACCGGCCTTCACAAACATGCTATAGTGTTTAAATTTTATCATTATATGTGGGTTAGTAATAGCCAACACATTCCAGGGTTAGGTATAACAGCATGCATAGATATTCCCATTAACCCAGACATCAGATACGGAACAGTTGCATAGCAAACAGAACACATGCATATATGGGACCACAGTGGTAATAACAACAGCATACAGGTACATAGATGGCACCATGCCACCAATGTTGGAATATTTCAATACAGCATATGCATGGAAACAGATTTAAATATGTATCAACCAATAGGACATAATCGGAACAGTGAAGTCATTACATACCAGTTGAGGTGGGTATGTAGTTTATTGTTGGAGATATGGTGGGGGGAATATCATTTAACAACTAGTATATTCCTGTAGTCCACATTATTTTCCTAGTTAGTGCTGTTATCTGTACTTTACTAGTATCACTACACTACCCTATAGCCTTAGTTTGGACAGTGATATGGCGGTTGTCATCGTTATACATGAACTGATTTTACCTGCAGTATACACCTCTTACTTGGTATACCTGTGGAGGAAATGTTTGTTAACACTAACTAACTGTTTCTACATATACTCACAGATTCCAGGTTGATGTTGTGCACATAGCTGTCCATCTCTTTCTGCACAGACTCTGGCCATGTCTTAACTACATGCAGGTGAATCGGGACATATCTAGATTATTGCCCTCTTCGACCTTTAGTGACTTACCACACTCTTATACAGGCTTTCTTACACTGTTATATTATGTAACACAGTGTGGGTGACAGTGATCAGTGGTACCTTATTATTCAGAGCAACTGCAACACTTACAATTCCATACTATACCAGAGTAAAGAGTACCAGTACAGTGTATCAAGCTTTTTTTTTTTTATCGGCACAGTGTTTGTATCCGACATACCTGTGGGAGAAATTTTGTTAGCACTACCTGAATGTTGCCATACAAAGTACCAGACTACACGTTAGTATTATGCACATACATCTCACTCTGTTACTGTACGTACTCTGGTCACAGCTTGACAACATGGGAGTGTAGATAGGACATACTTGGCTTATTACTCTCATAACAGTTTTGGGAGTTGCTAGAGTGACAGGTTTGTTCTCATAGATGTTTGACAATCAGTTGTATTCCCTGTTTGCTGCGTAGACATCTGGGATCATCCCACAGACTTCCCAGGGGGACAAGGGAACAAGCAGCAGATATGGGCCCATATACTGGACATTCTTGTCTTATCTGTGCAGTTGTGGGGTATGATTCTGTAAGCAGCCTACTTCCACTCCCAGGATTCAGACCATGGCTGTGTCTGCTACAACTTAAACACTGTCCATCAGAGTTGTGTGTGCTATATAGATATTGCTGTATATCTCCTATCTGCTTTCTGTCTTATAATTCGCCTGTGGTTTTGCATTTTGACCTTGTATTGCAACACTCTTATACAGGATTTCATAGACAGTTATATTTTTTAGGACAGTGTGGGCGACAGTGATGAGTAATACCTTATTATTTGGAGCAACTGCATCAGTCACAATGCCATACAATTCCAAAGTAAACAGTACCAGTACAGGGTATCATTCTTGTATTTCTGGGCACAGTGTTAGTATTTGACTGACCTGTGGGAGAAATGTTTGTTAGCCTTACCTGAATGTTGCCGCACACAGTACCAGATTCCACATTACTATTATGCACATACATCTCACTCTATTACTGTACACACTCTGGCCACATCTTGACAACATGGGGGTGTAAATGGGACATACATGGCTTCTTACTCTCATAAGGTTTTGGGGAGTTGCTAGTGTGCCAGCTTTGTTCTCATAGATGTGTGTCAATCAGTTGTATTTCCTGTTTGCTGCTTATACGTCTGGGATCATCCCACTGATTTCCCAGGGGGACAGGTTGACAGGCAGCAGATATGGGCCACTTTACTGGACATTCTGGACATATCTGTACAGTTGTGGGGCATGATTCTGTATGCAGACTTCTACCACTGCCAGGATTTGAACCATGGCTGTGTGTGCTAAAAATGCAGCAGTTCACTTCTCAGTTGCATGTGCTATTCGGATTTTGTTGTCTGCCTTTTCACTGTTTTCTGTCTGTGTCTCTCAGCTGTACTAATTGGCCTCTGGGGATTACACCAGTCATATTCAGGCATTCCTACATATTCTATTTATGGTGCACAGTGTGGGTAACAGTGCTTGATACAGCAGTACTATTACGTGATTGCAAATCTACATTACCATATGATACCAGAGTATACACATGCAGTCCAGCAGTTAGACTTTTATTGTCAGGCTATTATGCTTTTATTTACTTACAAACTATATGAGACTCTTCCTGCCATATTCTCCAGTGTATACAGTACTTGCCTTAAACAATACAGGTTTTATACAGGCAATTAATTTACTAATACTTTTAGATTTATTTCCTATGACAGTACATTCAAGAGTATTACTGACCTGACTCGCATCGCAACCTCTACAGGCAACTTCCGTGGGCTTCCTGGTTCATGGCCTGCTCACTTGCAGCTGTGTAGGACATAAGAGGAATACTTAGCCATACCTATCCATGATTTTCATGAGCTGGCAATTATTACACACATAGTGGAGTGATAATTATGCACAGCTGGGACAGCCCCTGCCGTTCTAGCATCTTGGATCCACTGCTCTAGGAGGTCTCCCTTACACCACTTCAGGCCAGCATGGTGATGCCTGACCTGCTCACCAGTTCGGGGTATTCTAGTGGCACTGGTGAGGTCATGTGGAAGATGGTCCCAGGCTTCCGCCTTGTATTGGGAACCCTGGTACTGGCCCTGCAGCAGTCTCTGCTCATGGTCTTTGACAAGGAGTCCTGCCATGACTCTGGACTCCTGGATGCACCAGTGCTGCACCCGGAAGTGCACATCTTCTCCCCATTCTGCCATAGTGCCTGCAAAGGGAAGCTACAACCAGTTATGAGATATATTCCCACCTGTTGGATTTAAGTAGGGCCAATTTCCTGCACTTTTCCATGATTGGACGGTTTTGAAAAGGCTAGTCTATGGGCAAACCTGCTTACCTAAGGCTGGCATTGTTTAGAGGGGTATAACACTAGGCATATTGAGTTAGCTGACCTGCACATTGCTTACACCTCCTAAGCTGGCCTGTGCAATGCTTAGCATTGCTTACATTTGACTTTGCATTACATTTTCTTTTTTTTTGCGTTGATTTCTTATTCATTACATCTTATATATATGCATGGTATCCATGATTCATGTGTACGTACACTGTATGGTGTCCTTGTGTTTTATTGGGGACTTCAACACTCTATTACAATTGCACCTCACATCTGGGCTTACTGCTGTACTCCAGTTCACATATTTATGTTATGTAGTGGGCTACTGATTCCTTTCACAGATTCAGTTTGATTATACTATAATGAGGACTTGCCTGGTGATACCTCATTCTTCTGCACTGCTGTAATGGCTTGGTGGTAAACTACTGTGACTATAGTGTATAGGGTTCTGGGTTCAAGACCTGCAAGGCTGTTTATTTTGTTGCTGGGCAGAACAAGGGCCATTGGATACAGAGTTATTAAGGCACTTTTGAGCAGTTGTAAGCGGGTTTGCGCAAATTTGCAAGAGGGTACGCAATGCTAACCTCCTGTTAAATATGCTTACAGGGAGTTAGCTTCAAAATTGCTTAACCTGTGTGCGCATTGCTTACCCCCATGCAAATGGGCTTAGACTCGCTTACTAGTACTTAAATATGCTTACTACTGCTTATTGGTGCTTACACGTGCTTACTCGTGCTTACTCCCACTTACAATTGCACTGATTTAGACAATAATATCTAATGGTTCTTGGGAAGGTGAGGGGATTTAAAAGCTGTATGGAGTTGTCATTTATTATGCATTTTACCTTCCATTTGTATCCATAATTCCTGTGTACATATACTGTATGGGGCACGTGCTTATCTGGGGACCTTGCAACATTATGACACTGACACCTCACATGTGCATTTAATGCAGTACTCCAGTTCACAAATATATGTTATTTAGTGGGTTATGCAACTAAAATATTGGTTATAACGTGATTTGCCATGGAAAATGGAATGTGCTGCAGTGGGACTCAAACCAGAAAAGCCTACTCGTAAGGCGAATGCTCTGCCCACTACACTATTACTATACTGCTTCATTCGCATATATCTTCCTTGTTATCCTCTTCAGCCATTTAAGCTGCATTAACCGTAGCTAAGCGATGGGCATGCCTGCGCACATACTGTTAGCTTTAATCGGATTCTTAAAAAAAAAAAAGGTTTGTTTATTTGATTTGTATCTACTATTGCTGTTGTACATGTGGGGAAATGTTGCTGGGGATATGCGGACACCTATGAGCGGTCTCGTTCATTCCTTTGGCCTTTCTGCAGTTCTTCATTGAGGAGGCATGTATATTCTGACAGCTCTGCTCACAGACATGCCCTCTGCACTCTTACACACTCCATGTAAGATTAGGAGCTCAGGCAGCACGCCTTCATTAATATGCATTAATATGCTGCTGTCCTGCTCCTTAACGGCCGCTTCCATGCAGGACTTAGCTAGTCCTGCATGGAAGAATAGTAAATCTGGGGGATTATGTTGTAAAACAATAAAATAAATAAAATAAAATCCCTAAGATGTCACATAGCAACAGGATGAGAAATATAAACAATTTATAGGTAGTTTCTTGTAGTGTATTATAACATAATAAGTGTATCTTGCAATAGTGCTGTTGAAAACAGCTAAAGAACTCAATGAATATTAATGGGATTCACATACATATTCTAGTTTTGCTATTAACAGATTTAGTGTCTGTGTGTGTGTATATATATATCTATATATATATATATATATATATATATATATATATATATATATATATATATATATATATATATATATATGTATATATATATATATATATATATATATATATATATAAATTTCAATTATATTGACATTTTTACATTTATTTTATAAGCATTTTTTGGGGGGGGGGTTAACAAGAAACATGTTAAGTTATCACTTATGACATAGGCAATCATACTTTTTATAAATGAAAGCAAATCATATTGATATAATCTTAGTTGCAAGCATTATACATCACAAATCATACTGACATAATTTTATTAGCAAACATTATACATCTCTTATAATCTACCCAATCATTGTCAGTCATACATTACATAGCTCATTCAAATCCTGCCTTGTTTTAAGCCTCATTCCTCACCTGTATGTATTTGTCCCACAATTTCCATTTTTCCTATGTAATTTGCTCCTACCCTTGTTTCCCACTGGACCTACCTGATGTCTCCAATACATTCATCCTTTTGGCTCATTTGTTCCATCAGGAAATGTGATAGCAAGACATTCTCAGGGTATGCAATAGTTATGTGACACATTTGTTCCAATTCATAACCAGGCATCCTCAGAATAGGCAAGAATCCTGTGACACATTCGTTCCTCATCAGAGCCAGTCATCCTTGGTATAGGTAAGATTCCTGTTAGTCATTTATTCCTAACCATAACCAGGCATCTTCAGGATATGTAAGATTCCTGTGTCCTGGGGATAGAGAAGAGTCCTGTGATCCATTTATTACTGACCAGAACCAGACATCTTCAGGAGAGATAAGACCTTTGTGACCCTTGCTTTCTTGACCAGAAAAAGGCATCCTCAGCCTAGGCAAGAGTCCTGTTACCCATATGTTAATGACCAGAATCAGGCATACTCAGGATAGGCAAGAGTCCAGTGAACTACATATTGCTGATTAGAACCAGTCATCCTCAGGACAGACAAGTGTCCTCTCACCTATTCATTCCTGTCTAAAAACAGGCATCCTTAGGTTAGGCAAGGGTCCTGTAACCCATTTGTTAATGACCAGAACCTGGCATCCTCAGAATAGACAAGAGTTCTCTGGCCCATTCATTCCTAACTAGAACCAGGCATTAACAGGATAGGCAAGAGTCCTATGACCCATTCATTACTAACCAGAACCAGGCATCTTCATGAGAGGCAAGAGTCCTATGACCCATTCATTCTTGACCAGAATCAGGCATCCTCAGGATAGGCAAGACTCCTTTGACACTTTAGTTCCTAACCAGAACCAGACATCTTCAGGACAACCAAATGTCTTGTGGACCTATATATTCCTGAGCACAACCAGGCATCCCCAGGTTAGGCAAGAGTGTGACCTAGTTGGTCCTTACTAGAGCAAGGCATCTTCAAGACAGGCAAGAGTCCTATAACCCATTTGTTAATGACCAGGACCAGGCATTCTCAGGACAGGGAAGAATCCTGTAATCCATTTGTTACTGACCAGAACTAAGCATCCTCAGGATAGTTAAGAGTCCTGTGATCTATTTGTAACTGACCTGAAATAGGCATCCTCAAGATAGATAAGAGCCCTGTGACACATTTATTCCTAATCAGAACTAGGCATCTTCGCAATAGGGAAGAGTCGTATGACCCATTCTTTCCCGACCAATACCCAGCATCCTCAGGATAGGCCTGAGTCTTGTAACCCATTCATTACTAAGCAGAATCAGGCATCCTTTGTATAGGTAAGAGTCCTGCGACCCATTCATTACTGACCAGAGCCGGGGATCCTCAAGGTAGGCAAGAGTCTTGTGACCTATATGTTACTTGGCCAGAGCCAGGCATCCCAGGCTAGGCAAGATTCCTGTAACACATTCATTCCTAACTAGATATAGCTATTCTATGGATAGATGAGAGTTCTATGATGGTCTCATGAGGAAGGGTTAAGGGGAAATTACATGAGAACACAAGATAAACCCAAGTGCGACTAAGAAAGGATTCCAGTTTGCTTCACTAATTTCTGTTTAGACATATTTTTAATGTTGTTATAAATAAAACATTTTTGAATAAGTTCAGCACAGTCTTTCTTATTTTATTTCCTGTCCCTGTTCCAACTTTCTTTTATTTTTCTTTTGCATTTAAGGCTATGAAAATTGTACCAGACTTAAACTTTTTTTTTTTCTTCAGCCGTGTTATTGCTGCACAAAAATTGTATGCAACTTGCCAGTCTGTATCACATGCGCTAAGAAAAGTTCACTACTTTAAAATGAAGTGTAAAATGCTTTAAGCTTCCATTAATGTGGATCATAATGCTACCACCCTGCAGTTGATTTATTCTAGTTTAAATAATCTGGGCTTGCACCCTCCATTCTACTTACATGGACAAAACACTAGGTCAACATCTACAGGTGACGTCATCCGCAAAACTGATTCATTGGCTCACTTAAAGCCACACTACATAAAAACAAATGTTCTGCGCTCAAACAAAAACTTCCTAAAGGTGGTAAGTTCATGCTCATGTCACTGCCATAGCCTCTCAAATATATTGTGTATGAAAATGAATGCATCCATAAATATCTGTCCTATGAGTAATTTCCACATATATTGTCTGATATATTATACCAATCTAAATGGTCAGGATGATGAAAGGATATTTTCTGGGATAATATGGAATTATCAGTATTCTATATGTAATCATAGTGAATGCAAAGTGAAGTTAAAAGTCATAAGCAAGTGCTGACATTCAAGCAGTGCATTACCTAAAAACCTGCAGATCTAATTCGTTTTCTTAGCAAAAGCCATTACTGCTTTTATATGCAACTGAAAAGCTGTATCTATCAAGCATGTAGTTAACTTATAAAAAGGACCTTGCATCTTAAAAGCCATTAATGCCTGAGTTCCATTTGAATTGCATAGCTGTTTCTTCAAACACATATAGAAAGGGTGCCATTATATTACACAAGGTGTCTTAAGTGTTATTCCCTTGTAACAGTGAGCAGAATTTATTTTCCTCGCAGACACAGTTCAAAGTAGGCTTTTATTCTCTAGAATTTATAGTAATGCAGGACTCTGCCAGTGTAAGATTTCCCCTAGGGGAACAAATAACTTCTTTAAAAGCACATAAAATGTGGGACTAATCAACAGAATGCAGAACTTTTTTTTTTTTTTAGTTTGAAAGAAATACAATTTCTGATGTACTGTAATTCTTTCTTGAATGCTAAACAATCTGAAGTAATGTTAACTTAGGCATGAGTGAACAAAGACGATGCCTAGGGCACCTGCTCAAAAGAGGGCACAGTAAAGCAAAAAATACAACATAAATAGACATCAACATTAACACTTTAAAGTTTTGTGCTGGTGTTGTCTCTGTTGTATTGATAAGAAATGCAGAAAGGAACAGAAGGGTCTGGTAGTAAGTGGTAAAGGAGCGCAAATATGATTAGTGCCAGGGATGCATTACATCCAGTGATGGCCCAGGATTCTGGAAAAACAGAACTAGATTATTAAATATTTCAGAAAGCTGGGATACAAACATTTCCTCACTGATGATAGCAACAAGCTGCAAAAATGCATAGCACTGTTAACAAGAAAGCTAAAAATATCATAAATCATAGTTTGCAAGTCTAGCAACTAATTTTAAGGGATCGCTAATCATGGTAATGTAAGTGTTAAGGATCATGTTCTAGAATGTTCTATGGGTAGCAACTGCTTCGGTTAGACTGGCAGCTATCCCCTACAATGCTGTCTGTGGTAACCATGAGGATTACAGCAGCAGAATGGGGAAGGTACAGAAGTCCTGCATTTAAAGTTTCTGGCTCACATGTTCGGGTTCAGTCTTGACTTCTGTCAGAGGCTGTGCAGGGTCTGT